>NW_027496260.1:0-204576 GCF_021521415.1 Bidens hawaiensis | reverse complement strand
TGTTTAAGACAACTATTTTAATTTTTTAAGCCAAAACGTCATCGTTTTCTCTCTTGTGACATCCTTTTATTTCTATTTTGAAATCTTATCTCAAAACGCATACTAGGGTATTATACACACTTCCTTCCACCAACTAAATGATATTATATAACAATTTCACATTCTAATTAGTATCACAATTTGAGTGAGAATGCATAAAGACAATAACGACCTCAAGTTCTTTGCACATGCCTATCATTTCTATTAACATTTAATGGAAGTTAAAGTTAGTACCTAACATTGTTATAAAATTAAAACCTTAGTACATATACTTGTTACTTTTAAATCTTAGCACACAATCTTGTTACTTTAAAGAAACGTTAATGACTAACTGCGTAATTGTGTCTGACAATAATGTTTAAAAATAAATTGGTGAAAACTTTTTAAAAAAAAACAAAAAAGTGATATTGTAGCGCTTTTAACCGAGAGAAAAAAATACTGAGATCATTGTATTGTTCAAATGGGCAGTGGCTAGGTAATCCTTCATATTTTTCTCGTTTTTTGTTTCGTTTTATTTAATTTACACTTGGAAATAACTAATCTCACATGTATTTGCACTCCTCGCACCTTTTCTTTTTAGTATGTGTCTAAGTGTCTTGGGTCCTACCAAAAAGCGAAGTAGATGCTTAAGAAATCAATAAACACATAAGGTCTTTTATAATGGTTATTGTGAGAATATTGTTGCCTGTTAATTGTTATTATAGTGCATAATGCATATATATGATATATTGTTTTATTAGCAACAAGAAACAGCTATCATGATATATGAATATATGTTATAATCTTGTCTTGTAGGTAAGAAAAAAAAATTGCGTCATGTTATCTGATTAAAAGATGATAATTTTATGAACCATGATTGGTTTCGTGGTTAATGAATTTAACTATTAGAAGAAAACATTTACTAACAACAAGAAAATCATTTAACGAATAAGCAACAAATCGATCTGCCCATTAATAAAATTTATCTTATATGTAATGCATGATGTTAAATTCCTAAATATCCAATGATCTTCTAAATTCTAATATGTTGTTTTATGATTTAGCCATACCAGCCCAATTACCCTATAATCACATTACTTGTGGTTTCCTGGTAGTCATGAGAGTTGGTTAATTGGTTATGATCAAAATAACAAAATCAATAATTAATCTAATTCTTAAAGATATTTAAAGGTGTTATGTATTTTGTTACATCTATATAGCTTTTGATAATTGATACCCTTTTAGAAATTATATAATTTATAAAGTTTAGGCCTCCAATAATTTGGTTGAATTCACCAAGAAGACCTAGAGCGACTTGAATGGAGTAGTTTGCTTTGCTTACATAATTTGGTGTTATTTAAACTACGAAAGTCTATTTTATTTGCATATGGCCACCTTTTCATTGGTCATATTCTCACCTACCTAATGTTTATAAAATAATAGTCACTGAAAAAAAGCTATTCAAACCAAGGCATGCATGCATATCCTGATATCCACTTTTCTTGAACCGTTCTTTAGTTCTTAATTCTAACCTTTATTTTTTCGTATCAAAACATTTACATTTATGATTAAACCTAAAAGAAGAAGAGTGTGGTTTTATCGAATTTTTAAGTCAATTATTTTTTATGCCTATTATAATTCCAGTCTACTCCAATCTAAATTTACTACAAGCCTCAAACGAGGGAATACACTTTTGTCCTTTACTACTAGGCCACTTGGTTGTAAATTTTAAGCCGTTTACTTTTATACTTCTAAACATTAATTTGGTTTTAAAGTAAAATTAATACGTTAAAATGTATTTAAAATCAACAGCTTTTACTTTAATAGTATTAACGTATTTTAGACTAGGTGTTATGGGCGCATCTTTTTAAATAAAGAAGTTAAAATAATAACTGTGTTTTCAATTATACCATTATAAAGCGGTTAGAAAATGCTCCTATGCATACATGACGCTCAGTGAATGCCCTTCTATAACACTCGGTCCTAGCTAGTTTGCCATCTTAACAGTTATGTGGTAAACAAAAAAAGAATGATCTAAATCTTACATCTTAGAAATTTCACTTTTCTAAAAAGTTTTCAAAATAATATCGAGCCGCCCAATTTGCAAAACATTGTCTTGGTTAATCCACTATTTCCCTATAAGTATTATTCCAATATTTGCTTTTCAACCACACCACCTTCTTCTTATCCTTCAACAACTCAAATTCTTTCACCCATGGCAGTTTCTTCTTCTTCAGCCTCTTTGTTTTTGGTCTTCTCTATTCTCTTAATCTTCTCCACTCTTCTTCAGGTATCAGAAGCCGATTACTCGGCACCGATTGTAAAAGGATTATCATGGGATTATCACCATAAAACATGCCACAAAGTCGAAAAAATTGTTCGAAAACATCTTAAGAAAGTGTTTAAGGATGACATCGGTCAAGCCGCAGGCTTGCTTCGACTTCACTTCCACGATTGCTTTGTTCAGGTACAAATGGTTAATAATTACAATTTATAAAGCAATATGTAATCATCATATATAGGCATGTGCTTGTTTAGTTGTTTTGTATTAATTAGTACTTACGTTTTATTTGGTGAATGTAGGGTTGTGATGGTTCTGTGTTGCTTGATGGATCTCATGGTGGTCCAAGTGAACAAACCGCACCTCCTAACCAAAGTCTAAGAAAAGAGGCATTCGACATCATCGAAGAACTGCGAAGCCTAGTACATAGAGAATGCGGGAGAGTTGTGTCTTGTTCTGATATTGTTGCTCTTGCAGCTCGTGATGCTGTTCATCTGGTAAATATTTTACCTCTAAATTTATTGGATCCCTAAGTTTTTCATTAAAATCGTTCTTTGTTGTTTTTCTATACTCATTTGGTGTTCCGGTCTTAATTTTCTTTTTTCATGTGTTAAAGCGTTTAGAAATGAAGCAACAAAACGAAAATATATGAACCGATTTAATATTTACTAATTATGTTTTTCTCTTTAACTTGAAGTTGGAGATTATGGTAAAGAAAAAATTCCCTTAATAATATTTTATAAATTATTCTAGTGAAAAAAAAAATACGATATAGGGTTGTTGTAGGTATTTCATACCATTTTCTTACAGACACTGCCAGTAGTTAGCTATTTGTATACTTATTATGATTGCTGTAGATAATATAAAGTTAAAAACTATTAAATAACAAACTAGATTTATATATTTTTATTTAGTTCACTTAATTTTAAAATTAAACATGAATAAGAAAAAAATACATAAAATTATATACCTAAAAAAATAATACATAACCAAAGTTGAATCATTTTTAAAGAGAAGTATATTTGAGTGACTTTAATAAAGTACGTGCAAAACTCTTCAACCTAAGTTAAGTATTCGATAATACTTTTTCTTTTCTAACCCACATGTTTTACAAAAGTTATTTAACGATTTATTCTTTTTAACGATTTATTGAAAACCAAAATAATCTTGTTTTATGGTGTGTTCTTATGTTATTATAGTCCGGTGGACCAAAATATGATGTTCCATTAGGCAGAAAAGATGGTCTATCATTTGCCACTGAAAACGCAACACTAGTCAACCTTCCAGCCCCAACAAGCAACGCTTCCACCATCCTCTCCGCCCTCGCAACCAAAAACCTCACCCCGACCGATGTGGTGGCCACACTATCGGTCTTAGCCACTGCTCATCCTTCGCCGAACGTCTCTATCCCACCCAAGACCCCACGATGGAAAAAACATTTGCTCATGGACTCAAAGAGGTTTGTCCCACCAACACCACCAATGCCACCACTGTCTTAGACATACTCTCTCCAAATAAGTTTGATAATAAGTACTTTGTGGATTTAATGAACCGACAAGGGCTTTTTACCTCGGATCAAGATTTGTATACTCATGAAGTGACTAGACCAATTGTGGAGAGTTTTGCACATGATGAGAAGTTGTTTTTTGACAAGTTTGTGGAAGCTATGATCAAAATGGGACAACTGGAAGTGTTGACAGGTGGAAAAGGCGAAATTCGTGCGCACTGTTCAATTAGGAATCCAGATAACAAGGGGTACTTTTCTTATTTGGCTGAAGAGGATGAGTCTTATCTTGAGACAAGGGCGGAATTGCGTTGATGCACGATATGAATCATCGTGATCGTTTGGTTTAGCTGGTCATGGTGCATATTTTCAATGTAATAAGGGTTTAATGTGGTTTGGAAATGTATGTGTTTGTGTATACCTTTTTGTTCAAAACAGTATGGTAACTATGTCTTGTGACATGTTTAGTTGTTTTTTACTTTGTATTCTTGTTTTTTTTCCCCTTTAGATTTCAAATGCAAACTATATATTTTTGGTTTATTATTAAATATTATTAATCTGGTCACTAAACAGTAAACATATATAGATTAGCGTGACAAAATAATGTCATTTCCTACTGTGTAATTATCATTTTTTTTCTTCTGTTGATAACCGAGATGCCAGTTGAATAGTGCATATATCCTGAAGAGGTAGGTCCCAGCAGAGCCCAGTTGGACCCGCAAGACTCACCTTAAACAGGGACGTCTGCGCAGAAACCAACTGGATCCGCAGGACCAACCATGCTCAGAGACGTGACGTCCTTACGCGCAGTACGCAAGCTGTTCCCGCAGGAAATGCCTCCCAATGGTGAAGGACTCCGCCTGTCCCCGCAGCCTCGGATACAAGCCATTAGGGAAGGCCACTCGCGCAGCAAGGCTACACGCACAAGGCACTTAGCTCTCAATCATTCAGTGTCACCTGAAGGAATGAGCGAAGCCGGGAACAATCCCGCACAAGGGCGGGAGGGGGAATACTCCCGCCCAAATAAGCCAGTCCGTACGATACGGGAAGATCTTCTGTACTGTACCTGACGAGGTATGGGAAAAAGATCTGACTAAAGATACGACAGCTTATGGACAACAGTATGACGAGCAGCATGCTCCTACACTGTATGTCACTATTAGCCGCTGCCTACTCACCAACTCTTGTCATACCACGTGCGTAGCCGGCAGTTGGTGGAAAAGGAATAGTATACAGCAGGCCTGGTCGCTATCAGCCGCTGCCTACCCACCAACTACCAGCAGGGCACGTGCGTAGGCTACTGTTGGTGGAACAGGAATATTGTTGCAGCCGGCCACACCTCCTTAGAAACCTACCTTCGGCTATAAATACCACAAATGGTATGACTATCTTATCTCATCTTATATCATCATATTATACCTGATATCTGCTCTAGCAATCTCTTAATATACTTTTATATTTAAAGAGCAATCTAGTCTGATTCTCACGCCGGAGGGTGGTCACAAGGAGGAACCCCCCCCCCCCTTCTCAGTGACAAGCTCACGGTGTCTGTTTTGCAGGTTATCAGAAGAACCATCTTCTCAGGGTCTAACCCCTCGTGGGAAATATCTAACCCCCAGGTTACCAGTAATCTGTCCGGGGTCTGGTTAGTGTTTCTTCATTGGCGCCATCCGTGCATAAAGCTAGAACTACATTTTTCTCCAGTTTTTTCAAACTTCTACAAAGATGGTTAGAGAAATTCCGGTAACCACAACCCCAGCTACTGGGGGGAATACCGGCAACACAGTTTTTACAAACACTACCCCGGTTACCCAAGCCGGGGCAAGTGAAGTAAATTTTACGAACACTACCCCAGTTACTCATGCTGGGGCAAGTGCAGTAAATGATCGCCTACTGGGATCCACCGATACCCAGTTTGAGAAACGAAGATTCCCCCGCCAAACTCTCGATGAAGTTAAGGCATGGGCGGAGGCACGACAAAAGGAATTCCAGGCTGAGTTGGACGAACGCTTGCGTTCCGTACAACAGGCCGACGAATTCGAATACTTGGAGGATGACTCGGAGGAATCCGACTCCGACGCGAACCCTCGCCATAGGGCAAAAGGGAAGCGTAAGGAAACAGAATCCCAACCGAAAAGGCATTTTGGACAAGCCTTCAAACCAAAAAGCACAGGTGGAAGTCCACGAGACTTCTCCAAAACGTTCAGACCAAACGTTGCAAATGCGGGAACGTCCAAGTTTTCAAGGGACATTGCGGAAGCAATCGCCCCAAAAAGTGCCAAACAAATGTCAAGCATAGGCACATATGATGGTATATCTGACCCCGATGATCATTTGAACAGATTCATAGCGGGGGCAACCGTCAGTAGTTGGACGGAACCTACGTGGTGTTACATGTTCCAAATGACACTGGTTGGGGCTGCTAGAGCGTGGTTCGATCGTCTACCGGTCAACCACATCTACGACTGGGCAGACTTCCAACAGAAGTTTAGCCAGCACTTCAGCCAGCAAAGAAAGTATACAGAGGAGCAATGGACAATCCTCAAATGCGTTCGAGAGACAGATGAATCTTTGCTGGACTTCATCACTCGCTTCAACTCGAAGAAGCTGAGTCTGGGTAACATTAGCGAAGATCTTGTTCGCGCTGCTTTCATACAGGGCGCGAACGACCCAGAGCTTATCCGCACCTTAACAGGTAAAGATGGCATGCCATCCACATGGGATGCCATCATGACAGCAGCTAAACGCTTTACGGAAACGGAGAAGCAACTGGGTAGAGATCTCCCACAGAGCACAAACCTCTACACCCAGAAAACAAGAGAGGACAACGTTCTCACCGCCCGATTAAACAAAAAGCGAAAGCTAGGCATTTGGCAGTCAAGGGTAAACTTTGACAACTCATCCGGCTTGCAGCATCGGTTAGGCGGAAGGGATAACATACAGTCCAAGAACTCCAGATGGACGCCGCTCACCAAAAGCGTCACCGAGATATTCGCCACCGAGGAGCTCCCATGGCCAAAGCCTCAAATAATCCGACATCGTCACAATGCTGATCGGAGCAAGTACTGTGACTTTCACAGGACAAAAGGCCACACCACCGAAGAATGCATAGACGTGAAGGACATGGTCGAAGCATTCGTCAGAGATGGGACGCTTGCGCACCTCGTGGCGCAATGAACGCTGAGCAGGCTGATGCGTGTAGAACCCCAGCTGGGGGAAACACGAATAAAATTCCAGCTTCAAGGTGGAGACTACATGCTGCGTAAAGAACGAGATCCCGAACCAGGTGCGTATCGGCTCGATGGCACTCCCATCCCAACAACATGGAAGGGAGCTCATTTACACAGTTTGCATGTAAATCAATTCCAAATTTGTAAAGAAAAGGCCAAGAGCCACTTCTAATGGAAATGATTCTCCTTAAAACATTGACGCTGATGATTTTACATTTACATTTTTATGAACTATCAACACTAATATGCCGGTTTTCACCGCATAATTACGTGAAAAGTCGTTGCATGGGGAAGGCGGCAAAACCTGCATAAACCTAAAAAACGACAAACCTTCACGCAGGTCAGTTGAAGGGGAAAAGTTCAGTTATCCCATTAAATGAAAGTGCCGGTCTATCCGCATGAATCATGAAAAAGGGAACTGAACACTAACCTATTGACAACCGCGCGTCGAACGGTTAATTTATTCAACACTAATATGCCGGTTTTCACCGCATAATTACGTGAAAAGACGTTGGCTGGGGAAGGCGGCAAAACCCGCATAAACCCAAAAAACGGCAAACCTTCACGCAGGTCAGTTGAAGGGGAAAAGTTCAGACATCCCATTAAATGAAAGTGCCGGTCTATCCGCATGAATCATGAAAGGAAACTGAACACTAACCTATTGACAACCGCGCGTCGAACGGTTCAAAACAAAATTCTTAAAAGGATGAGGAAAACCTACACGCAGGTCAGATATGGGTAAAGTTTAGCCATCCTACTAAGTGCAAGTGACGGTTCTACCCGCACAATCACGAAAGAGGAAGCAAAACTTCACACCTATTATCAACCACGTTCAAAGGTTAACTTATCCTCAAAGGATGAGGAAAACCTACACGCAGGTCAGATATGGGTAAAGTTTAGCCATCTTACTAAGTGCAAGTGACGGTGCTACCCGCACAATCATGAAAGAGGAAGCAAAACTTCACACCTATTATCAACCACGTTCAAAGGTTAACTTATCCTCAAAAGATGAGGAAAACCTACACGCAGGTCAGATATGGGTAAAGTTTAGCCATCCTACTAAGTGTAAGTGACGGTCCTACCCGCACAATCACTAAGGAGGAAGCAAAACTTCACACCTATTATCTACCACGTTCAAAGGTTAACTTATTCTAAACACTTGAAAAATTGCTAATTTAAACTAAAGTATGCAAGTCATATAACGTTTATAAAGCAAGGAATCCAATAAAAGAAACGGTCTTACCCGCACAAAAGATTTATATTTCATAAATATTCGTTACAAGAATGGCCGGGTAACTACCCGCCTACAAGATAGTAAATCTATACAACTATATCTATCCTAGCAGCGGGAAGGGATCTTCAGGATCAGGCTTCAGGGCCACTTCCACTTGGACCAGCCCCATCAGTAGAGCGTGGCAGTTCAAGGAAAGCTCTGAGGATAGCTAGCCCGTCATCAGCAGCAGCAACTTCATTCACCTTCTCCACCACTGGATGCGGGAAGGCGGCGTATTGATTTACTGCTTGGTCGTATACAGCTTCGGTATCTACATCGAATAAAGGGAAGTTGGAAGGCGGGATGCCTTTCTCAACGAACCCTAGACCAAGCAGAAAGCCGGCCTTTTCCCCATCCTCGTGAGAAGCGTTGAGGGCTGCGCTCATAGCATTGTCGTAAGATGTCTCTGAGAAGATCCGATGCACAACCTACAAAAGAAAATATACAAGTGTCAAACCTTTTCTATTTACAAAGAAAAGCGTAAAGACATGAAAACATACCTGAGACAACGCTTCTCGAAGAAACCATTCCTTGGCAGCCAGAGCTTCTTGGGGGCAGCTTGAGCTTCGTTACGGGCGCGTTCGGCTTCACTCTTGTTGAGGTTGGCAAGCAACACCTCTTTAGCCGCAGCCTCTTCGACGCCCTTTAGCTTACGCTCGGTATGGTCAAGCACCCCCCTCTGGTCCAGGATTTCTTGAAGCTTCTTAGCATCCTCCATTGCCAAGGCATCATGAGCCTGCTGGAGAGCCTCTAATTTTGCTTTAAGCTCTTCATTCTCCACGCGTAGAGGCTCAGCAACAGCTTCAGCCTTGGTGGCCCTCTCGGTTGCATTCCTCGCAGTTTCCTTAGCCAGCCGAAGCTGTTCGTTAACAGCTTGGGCAGCCTTGGAACGGGCCTCGAGTCGAGCCTGAACTTCAACCTCAAGGGCCTTGAAGGCCTTCTCCTTCTCCGCAGCCGTTGCGGAGAGTTTTTGGTTCTCCTCCCGGATAGCCCGCGCCTGAGCTACTTCTTTAGCGCGAGCTGCTTTTAACTTGTCGTTTTCACGACAAAGCAGCTCGACGCGCGGGTGCATCCGGGCGAGGAGAACCCAAAGCTCATTGCTTAGCCTACCCTCCTGGTAGCTAGCCATGGCTTCCCCCAACGCACCACTGGGAGCAGCGTGACGAGCCCATTCCACGCACTCCACAGGGGTACGAAGGGTTGTTCCTCGGCGTATGTTCCATCGCGGAACATACACTTCATTGGAATCCGACACTGCAGAAAACAAAAAGCAGTTAGGAAAAGATGATAAAAAATATATAAGTGAAAAAGGGCCAAAGGAACCCTACGCACCTGTAGGGTCTATAACAGGCCGATAGCCGCCGAACCCATCACCTGAACCCAAAGGAAACCCATCCAAAAGGTCAGGCAGATGGGAAGGTGGCAAAGATAGGCGAGAACCCCCATGCGTACCTGATGGACCGGCCATCGTTGCCGGTGGCGGGGGCATGGTAGTAGCCGCCGCAGTCGCTGCCGCAGAATCCGCAGCAATAGTAACCGCCGGCTCGGTGAAGGATGCTGTAAAAATCGCACTCACGGCCGGCGGTGACGTCATCTCGGCTGGAACAGTCGGCTCAAAGGAGTGAGCAACTGAACCAGCGGGAGCAGGCGCAGGCGCCTGGGTCGACGCCTCAGGTAGGCTGACCAAGCCTACCGTCATCGGCGGAGAGGTACTCCTCTGCGCTCCACCCTGGAATGCGTCAACATCCACGCCTGCGTAAAGAAGAAAAGTGTTAAAAAGGATAAAGCTATGAAGATAAAAGCTGAAGTTGTACTTACGGGTTTTCTTGAGCCTGAAAGTACGGACGGGCGGGGATGAACCCGATGGAGCCGGCCTCTTTGCGCCGGTCACCGTCGTCTTCTTGGGCTCTCCGGAGGTGACAGTCGCAACCTCCGGAGCCGTGGTCTTATCACCACCGGGATTCCCCGCCACCTCTTCGCTCTCAGTCTCCGAGTCAGACAGAGGCACCGGATCGGCAGTGGAGGCCACCTTCTCCTTTCCCTTCCCGCCGGCAGCCTTCTTCTTCCGCACCAACGGAGGACCATCTGCGGATTCCTCATCAGAACAGACGATTAGAGGAATTCCAGCAGAGGTTTCAACATTGAGAGGTCGAGGGTTGAAGAGCGCCTTACCTGGCCGCCTGGCGCTAAGGATCTCATGGCCTAGCGGATAGACCTCCACGAACCGATCCGCAGTTTGTTCGAGGATGGGCAACTCGTTCTCGTCAAGAGCGCGAGTACCCATCCGTACGGGACCGTCAGCCTCCCGCGGGTTAATGAGCGACTTCAGGTCGTTCCCCTCTGAAATAAACAGGGAAAAAGTTAGAAGAAATTTAAAATCAACAAAAGGAAAGAAAGCATACCGTAAGGAACAGAGTTCGAACCGTATTCGAGAACGATCGGAACCTTCTGCGCGTCCGCCGCCTTCCAGACCCGGCTCATCCCCAACATGACCATCCCGGACTCCGCAAACCGGTAAACCGGAGATTGGATCCGAGATATCCTCGAAAACCATTCCGCCTCCTGGTAGTTGGAGGCGTGAAGGCTTGGGAGAGCTTGCCCATTCTTAAACTTCATGGCAAGGGGAATGGCGCGAGCGGAGATAAAGAAGAACTCCCGCTTCCACGCGCGAAGACTGCGCTCGGTAGCGCAAATCTTCAAACCCTTGATACGGGTTGTCAGGGTATACCACCCCTGGATGCACCTCCAAGTGTAGAAGGTCATCAGGCGGTCAACATGGGGCTCGATGCCCAAAATCCGGCACACCCACTCGAAGTGGCGAATCTTGGCGACCGCCATAGGGTGCAGCTCGGTCAAATGAACACCGTGCCTTTCAAGGACACGGTAAACAAACTTTGTCAATGGGAACCTAAGATTCCCATAGACAAAGAATGCTGCATAAACCCCGATCTTGCCTCTGGGGGCATCGTACACGGTCTGATGGGGTTCAGGAAACTCAGGCTCGAGAGGATCGAGCATGAACTTCCTGACAACATACCGGTACAGATCGCCGGGCAGAGCACACTGGCACTCGCCAGCAGTACTCTTGTCATCGGCTGTAGACTCGAGATCACGTGAAGACATCTTGCAGAAAGAAGAAAACGATTTCGGGAAAATGCTTGCCTGAAAAGGTGAGTATTTGCCGGAAATCGCTAAGAAGAAGAAGAGAAGGGTGAAAGTGTGGATTACAAAGAGCCCTCTCCCCCTTTATATACTAATCGCAATTAATACGATGAATTTAATGCGGAGGAGAGAGAAATCGAAGGTGCAATGAAACTATGACACGTGGCAAAAAGCAAGCTGGCAACAGCTGTTGACAGGACGCGTACCATTAATTTCGCGGCCACGCGCCCGAAAAATCGCGCCCACGCGCCTGAAAAAGCGTCTGGAATGACCATGTACTGTCACGTCACCATAACTTCCTGCACATCCTGACACAGTCAGAAGAAACCGTCGCACGACGTTTCAGAGGTTTGGACTGTTCCTATCTCTCCACCAACCTTTCGAATTTCAAAATTCAAAATTTAAAAATATTAAAAAGTAAGCGGGAAAATACCCCTTACCTTGGCAAACAAGTAACCGTAAGACGGATGCGGGTACAGTGTAAAGGCAAAACCCTTCACATACCTAGCACCCGCAGGGAATTGAAGCCAAGTAAAACCTTGGCGAACAAGTAACCGTAAGACGGATGCGGGTACAGTGTAAAGGCAAAACCCATCACATACCTAGCACCCGCAGGGAATTGAAGCCAAGTAAACCTTGGCGAACAAGTAACCGTAAGACGGATGCGGGTACAGTGTAAAGGCAAAACCCTTCACATACCTAGCACCCGCAGGGAATTGAAGCCAAATATTCCTTGGCAACCAAGTAACTATAAGACGGGTGCGGGTACAGTGTAAAGGCAAAACCCTTCACATACCTAGCACCCGCAGGGAATTGACGCCAGGAATACCTTGGAAGTAAAGTAACCGTAAGACGAGCGCTGGTACAGTGTTAAGGCAAAACCCTTCACATACCTAGCGCTCCGCTGGGAATTGAAACCAAGAAGGATCTTCTGGGCAATGCTTGCGGAAACGGAAATAACATCCCCGCATAGCGGGAACGTCGAGAACTACGTTGTTTGAAGCTCCAGGATGGAATTGGTGGTTTTAACATAATTGATCACTATGTTCAAAACTACCAAAACCTCATGGAGAATCCACACAAGTGGGACTCAACACTCCTGACTTGCGAGGAGGTTATAGACCTACCCGCATCATACCCAAAGACCAAGCAGGAAACTCGGGAATTTCTGCAAGTGACAAGGACTTCCGCGGGAAGAATCCCCATGGAAAACCTTAAAAAACCCTTTTCAAAACCCTTTGCTTAAGTCCAAAAGTTCACCTCACTTTATTAAACATGCATGAGAAGAACATTGGACTGGGGGGACTTGAAGAGGTAGGTCCCAGCAGAGCCCAGTTGGACCCGCAAGACTCACCTTAAACAGGGACGTCTGCGCAGAAACCAACTGGATCCGCAGGACCAACCATGCTCAGAGACGTGACGTCCTTACGCGCAGTACGCAAGCTGTTCCCGCAGGAAATGCCTCCCAATGGTGAAGGACTCCGCCTGTCCCCGCAGCCTCGGATACAAGCCATTAGGGAAGGCCACCCGCGCAGCAAGGCTACACGCACAAGGCACTTAGCTCTCAATCATTCAGTGTCACCTGAAGGAATGAGCGAAGCCGGGAACAATCCCGCACAAGGGCGGGAGGGGGAATACTCCCGCCCAAATAAGCCAGTCCGTACGATACGGGAAGATCTTCTGTACTGTACCTGACGAGGTATGGGAAAAAGATCTGACTAAAGATACGACAGCTTATGGACAACAGTATGGCGAGCAGCATGCTCCTACACTGTATGTCACTATTAGCCGCTGCCTACTCACCAACTCTTGTCATACCACGTGCGTAGCCGGCAGTTGGTGGAAAAGGAATAGTATACAGCAGGCCTGGTCGCTATCAGCCGCTGCCTACCCACCAACTACCAGCAGGGCACGTGCGTAGGCTACTGTTGGTGGAACAGGAATACTGTTGCAGCCGGCCACACCTCCTTGGAAACCTACCTTCGGCTATAAATACCACAAATGGTATGACTATCTTATCTCATCTTATATCATCATATTATACCTGATATCTGCTCTAGCAATCTCTTAATATACTTTTATATTTAAAGAGCAATCTAGTCTGATTCTCACGCCGGAGGGTGGTCACAAGGAGGAACCCCCCCCCCCCTTCTCAGTGACAAGCTCACGGTGTCTGTTTTGCAGGTTATCAGAAGAACCATCTTCTCAGGGTCTAACCCCTCGTGGGAAATATCTAACCCCCAGGTTACCAGTAATCTGTCCGGGGTCTGGTTAGTGTTTCTTCATATCCCTATCGGTATGGATAAGGAAAACTTTATTGTGTGGTTTAGTTTTTCTTCGACAAATGGTTCTTGTTTTATGTATCTTATCATCCTCAAGATTATTCTCAAAACCATACATACGTACCTCCACCATATCATCATATATTGGCTAAATCAATCTTGAGGATGAAGATCGATCAAAATATGTTTAAAGGTTTTTTTTTCTATACATATGAGAACATGTTATCAGTAGGGCCGTCTCCGAGAATTTAAATACCTCGGCTGAGTCGGAAAAAAAAGGCCCATAGCCTTAACAAGTAACGAAATATATAATCTATTTTTTTTTAAATGAGGCTTAATGTTATAACACTAAACATAGAAAAATATATTATTAAAATCAAATACCGTAATAATTAACGATTAACCACTGATTCATGAAACTCTCCTAAGTCCTAACATTGGAAAAAAAAATAGCTTGGTCATTCGTGGCTAGCTTGGACAAGCGTGGAGGAACCTGGTGGTTAACAACGAACCAACAGTGGTGGTCGGCTAGGTTGGTCGTTGTTCAGCATTCGCAAAGAAGGAAATAACCAAAGAGAAATTTCATCGATCGCTATTTCTTTTATTTTGCATAGGGTTTTTATTTAATTTTTTTTAGTTTTTAGTTTTAGTTTGGGCCTAATAATTTAAACTTAATTAAATGGATTGTGGATAAAATATAATTTCGAGCCAAATAATTATAAGATGATAAAAAGCAATTCATATTTTATAAGTTTTATATTTTTAAATGTATATATAAAAAATATAGATAAAAAAATTTTGGCCCCTAAAATTTACGTGTCCCGGCCGACGGTCTAACCGGCGCCACCCTCCAGCCAGCCCTGGTTATCAGAAAACTCACATGACCCGTCAACCCTGCTAACTAATGAGATAAAATATATCTTAGTGTGCGTTAGATACGTGACCTTCAAAAATTATAGTGGAAAACTAGATGAGGATTTAAAAGGAATCATGTGTGCTTATTAGCGCATCAGCCCTTGAAGGCGCTTGCATAAAGCCTTTTATGCATGGTGGAATGTGGAAAATGTTGGCAATCAAAGATGGAAATCAAATGAATGCGAACCACAAATGTTTCTTGACATTAATTACGCTAAATTTCATATTTCAAATTAATAACTTCAAATACTTTAACCCACGATCCGTATTTATACACAAACAAGTAGGGAGTGTTTAACTAACGAAGACAATTAAGAGATTAACGATAAATACCATGGCTATCGGTGACTTTAACTGTCACTGCGTACCTAACATTGCCAAGTATGACACATCACATAATATTTACATATATTGTATTACTAGTTTTAGATCCCGTGTATTACACGGGATGATCTAAATAATAAATTTATAAATAAAATTAATCAATAAGTATATAATGTGTGCCAAAAAAATATATTACATATATATTTCTTATTCTTATTATTGAAATTTTAAAACTAAATACCAATTATGTCATTGAAATCAAAATTAGTGGAACCTACCAAATAAATTTTAAAAATAACATAGTGTCCGCAAATAATGTGCTAAATATAACACTACAAAGTAATTTTTTTTCATAGAAAACATTAAAAGGTACTTGTACACTTAAATACATATTTTGGATTATTTTCGACTTGTTTCCTTTTAGTTAACTATGTAGCTTAGCTTATTCTACCCAACTTCACAACATGAAAACAACAATAAAACCATTCAATTAAGATAAAAACACATTCAAGATGAGAATTAAGTACGAATCAATTAAAAAAAATCCCTAATAATCATATTAATCAAATAATAAGCAAACTTGTCAAAACATATTCAAAATCAAAGTAATGAAAATAAAATCAAACAAATATTGTTAAACTCCAAGAAACACTATGAGAACCCAAAATGAAACTATTTAAATCTAATAATATAATGTTTTCATTTGTTTTACTATTGTAATATGATTATTGTATGTTATTAACAAACTAATCTTTTTGTTTACTGAAATAAATTATATTAGTTAAATAAATTTGATTTTATATAAAATAAAAACAACTTAAATTTGAAGATGATATAGAAACTTAGGTTGACTTTTATAACTGAATTTTGTATTTAAATATAAGATTTATCTAACTTATATATAGAAAATATATATCTATAATATATATAAACCAAAATCTTAAAATCCTACGTGTCGCGATGTGGTCGCTCCCCCCTTTTATTGAAACCACCAAATTGCTTAATTTTTAAATGGATGTCTCTCATTGATTTAACCCAAATTCATGGGTATAGGTCTTACCAAAACCAGATAGCTCTTAAACGGGTTATAACATCTCATTAAATTAAAAATTAATCTTACCAATTATTTGATGTGAAAATCCTATAAAATAGGGATATACTAAAATTTAATATCCAATTTAAAAAGAAAAAGATATTATTTATAATTAATAAACGATTTTATAGTAAAAAACATAAGCGGGTCATGTGTCACCAAATCCAGATAGCTTTTAAACGGGTTATAACATATCATTTATTTATGAAACTCTTTAATCATCGAACCCTAAGTATATTATTAACTTTCTTACAATAAAGAAAATTAAAATCCCAAAAATAAATATTAAAAAGGAAAAATGTAAAACAACCATTCTCTCAAGCCGTCAGATTGCTTTATTTGTAAATGAAGGCTTCTCACACATTTGACCCGAATTCACGGGTAAAGGTCTCACCAAACCCAGATAGCTCTTAAACGGATTATAACATCTCATTATATTAAAAATTAATCTCATAAAATATTTGATATTAAAATCCTATAAACCAGGGATATACTAAAAATTAATATTCTATTTTATTTGAAAAAAAGATATTATTTATAATTAAGAAACAATTTTATAATAAAGAAAATAAACGGGTAATGAGTATCACCAAACCCAGGTAACTTTTAAACCGGATTATAATATATCACTTATTTGTGAAACCATTTCATCATCAAATCTCAAGTATATTAATTATTAGCTTTCTTACAATAAATAAAATTAAAATCCAAATAGATATATATAAATATTGAACACGAAAATGTAAAACAACCCTCATAATACGGGGGATAAAATCTAGTTAATTATAATTAAATATCTTAATTTATAAGATATAAAAGTGAAGAAGTTTTGGTGGGAAAAAAATTATTAGATTAAACATGGTGATGACACGTGTCACAATTATTTTCTTTTATTAGAATAGGTAGATATACTAATACTAAATTAGGGTTAGGTTACACTTGATTTGTGAAAACTCTAGAAACTCATTCTCAACCACATATTTTTAATTAAAATTTGAATCTTGTGATCCAACAGTTAAAGTTAATAAAAAATGTAAATATGAATATAATTTTTTCTCTATCCTGAAAACATATATAAAAATTGGTGAAAAAATATTAAAAAATAACAAAACATTTTTTTTTTAGTTTTCAATGTTTTATATTAAATGCAACAATATATATTGCATGTGAAAAAAAAAAGACAAAAAAAACGATGTTACATAAGGTTTTCACTGATTTTCACAAATCAAATGGATTTTCATCCTATACTTCTACTAAATTAAATTTAACTTCTAATACTTCCCCATAAACTTAAATTTAGTTCAAGAAAGATCTTCATATTCATTTAAAATCGTATCAACCTTCATTTTCATCTTTGACCCGTTCTTCCTCTACCTTGGCCACCTCCAAAGTCTTCTTGATTGTATTTTCTTTTTTCCCGTAAATATGATTCAACTTCAATGGTTTTAGATCGAATTGATTTCAACTATACTAGTTTCTAATCAAATCGATATCCTGCATTTTCAACTAGATTAGATAGATATCAACTTTAAGACAATTTAGGGTCAGATTAACCATTCTTACAAGAACAGTGCCCGAGTTTTTGGGTCAACTTAGGATGAGTCAAAACCAACAATTACTTACGAAAATAATACACACTACATTTTTCGATTGGAGAGCTGATCTAAACCAACCGTTACTTACAAAAACAATACACAGTTTTTTCTGTTGCAGAGCGAATCAAAACTAATTGTTTCTAATGATCACAAACAGTGCACGAGGTTTTTAGTCATGAAGCGAATCAAAGCCGACCACTTCTAATAACATCGATACAGGATCTTTTCGCCACTTTCTCATCCGTCACTTACATGAAATCTGTTTTTGTAGACCGAAATTATGGAGGAGTGAGGAAGTGAGATTTTTAGGGAAGTTGTAGTCTAGTGGTTGACAAGAAATATGGCCTTCGGATAAGAAAATGAAATCTTGTAAATATGGATAAGATCACTAGATTACCTTAATCATACCGTACCGTACCGTACCGTACCATACTAATAATGAAAATGAGTGAAACCTTATAATGAACGTTACGATTTTTTGAGTACAGTGTCGAGCGGAATCAATGTCATTGAAACTACCGAAACTAAATGGGTTGTTACTGGAGACATCAAAAGCGAGTAGCGGTCCCAGTATCAATTGCGTTCGGTCGCTCTTACAATATCGATAAGGATGGCATACGATAACATAAAAATGTTCATCTCTATCTTGTAAACCGCTTCTAAACTTTTTGAGCGCTTCAACTAGTGATTTTTGTATCACTGTTGCCCCAATGTTTCTATCTTTATGTATTCTGGTAAAATGGTAACTTAGAACGTACATCACCGTCAAGCTGGTATGAAGAAAACGCATCGCCTTCAGTTTGGGGATGGCAATGAGATGTGTTTGAGATAATGCTGGTAGAGTTTGTTAGCAAAACACCCAAGATTTCTAGGTGTATTGTTTTTCCTTATCATTCTTTATGTAAATGTATTTTTTAACTCCAACAAAATAAAGTATGACAAAGAGTTTATGTCATCACAAATTGTCGAAAATTTTTGAAATTGTGTAAATTTCATGAGAATATAAGTCCCAAAAGTAAATAGCTCATATTTATAGCATTCAAAGTAAACAGCAATACATGCATTACTAGACAAGTAACAAAGAAAAATAAGTATAAATATCCAAATGTTTTGGGCATATGACTATAATAAGTAGATCCTTTAGCATTTAATACTACACCCATACCCAAACTAGTAACAATCAACCTGTCCTATCTGTTATGTTAGGGTAATAGTGTCATTCAAACGTAACATTTTATATCTCCATTATCAAATTCAAAAACCACATGTACCTAAACTTTTTCCTTTCAATTTGTTTCATGATTATTTGTACAAAGCCCGAAACCTTTTTTCTTTTAGTTTCTTCTTTTATTTCTTTTGAATTATTTTTATTCTTTTATTTTTCAATTAACTCATACATAACCCGTTAGTCAAAGGCGTCATATTTTTAGGGTTAAGCACCGTCACAACACACGGATTTGGTAGAACAGATTTGGATGTTACTCAATAAACATCAACGAAACATACGCGTTTCAATATCCTTTTGCTTAAATTACAAACAAGCCTGTTTATTATTAAGCATGGGGTATTCGTCCACTAACGCGATAAACCTTTAAAAACCCGTTAATCAAACACGTTATATTTTCTTTATTTTCGGTTTATATAATTAATTAAATTAATAATATTGTTAGTAATAACATAAGACCCCATAAAGCGGTAAACCTTTGAGAAAAAAGGAAACACAGAAACAAAGGCAGCCCCAAATTCATTCATTCATTCCATAACTATTCAATTCAATTCAATTCTATTAGGGTTTCAGTCTTCCAACCGATTTCTTTCTTACGGGGTAAGTTTTCAATCTCGTTATTGTTTGATTTGTTCGTTCTATGAATGAATTAATATAATATAGATTGGTATGTGTTTGTCACATGCAATTAATTTCATCTGTTCCTTTAGATTGTTACGAATTTTAATTCCGGTAGCCATAGATTGGTTTGTGTGTTGTGTGTCTAACTTGCGTTGCTTGATGAGCCTGTTTATGAGCTGAGTGAGTTGTTCAATGAGTCCGTGCGTAAACTAATCGTGCCTTTGTAGTACTTAGAGTTAGTCGTTTTTTAGTCTTAGTGTCGTACATAAAGATTTCGTGGTTGTGCCTGAGCACTAAATCATATACAAATGCATTTGGATTTTGGAACGCTTACAAATGTTCTTTTTCAGTGTTGATAATGTGTAGATTGGTTGCTGCGGAAGATGATTTGGTTGGTGAACTAGATCATCATCAAAGCATGATAAATGAAACCGGCCGTATGGACCCACAAGTCCGAGCTCAATTTGCACGTTTGGAAGCAAGGATAAGCAGGGTTGAGGCTCGGATGGAAAAGCTAGAGGTTAGTGTTCAGTATCTGCAAAGGCGGATGTATGTCTATGGCTTTGTCTGATTGATGTCTGTTTTGTATGCAATTTTCAAATAGATTTTAATGTGAGCGAGGAGCAAGTATCAGGTTTAATGTTTCTAGCATATTGTGTAAAGGTAGCTGTACTGCTGTGATGTTAGACAAATAAAAATGATCGGTTTTATCTCAGAAAACTTACCTTCTTACTTGGCTGTATGTTTCTCTTGCTCTGTTTAACATACTTGATTATATAAATTAAATTAGTTAATCGTGGCCCAAATGAAAACAAGATGATGAATATATGAAAAATGCAGAAGAAATGAGAACATTAGAACAAAGGTTTAGTTGCTTAAAACCGGTCCTGATTTTTCAAAACTGATGAACTGACTGACTGAGATTACATCTTCGGTCTGGATATTAATGCGCATTCGGTTTCTGATCAGTCTGAAGTGGTCTGGTTTGCTTTGCACATAGGATAACTTTTGTTCTTTGATCCTTTTCTTTATGTTTCAGATCATTATTCACTGTTTTGTTCCTTGCATGCTTTATAATTCCCTCTATTTAGTCATTGATTATGTTTCAATACATGAATGGCACAAAGTGATCGTGTTCTTTGCATGATGGCAACCCTACACTCCTAACTTCTGCTGCTAAGTGCTAGCAAATCGTTATCGAAACAAAAAATTATTCACGCTCCTGACCAAGTTTGACGACTTGATGCCACAAGCTAGTAGAGTTCTGATGAATTTCTTAGATCAAATGAAAATTGCGAACTTACTTTAGCAATGGCATGACAACACATACAAAAATATCATGTTGAAGTAAAGCAATAAATGATATAATTACTCTGAGATAATTTTATGAAATTAAAATTAAGTCGAAAGACTTTCTTGAAACAAAAAAAAATGGTTACCTGTTTTCATATGCACTAAAAAGAAAAATATTAAAAATGATGATATAAAAAAGATCCCACCAAAATCATAACATCAAAAAAGTCAACTAAAAAGTCAAATTCAGCCTCAAAATCTACCACAAATTCCTCCTTACCTATTTCTATCTACAAATCCTAACCAACATCTTCCTGTCATTCAGTCACACTACACTACTCCAACCAGCATACTTAATCACAATCCAGCCCGCACACTTCCAACACAATCCCGTCTTTACTCACAAATGGGTTGACCCGAACCCACAAAAGCGTGAGTATCGAAGCCAAAAGAATCGACCACACAACTATTATCGACGGCACATTCTTTTGTTTCCCCATCATACCCTTGAGGAAAGGATACAAATGAAGAATCACCCATATAGCAAAAAACAACCTCCCAAAAAGTGGGCCCCACGACTCATACCCATTGCTAATTGCATCCGAGATCCCAACAACTACACCCACAATGTTGAAGAATAATAATGTCAAAGGCGGGATCAAAAGTGTGGTCCATTTGAACACATAAAGCTCGGAAAACTCCCCGTCATCGCCTCCTTTTGAAGTAACCGTAAAATTTGTGTTCACACTCGCTAACACTTTTAGTAGACCTTGAAAAAGAGCAAAAAGATGAGATGAGACGCCACGGATAACCCAAAACTGCTCATTTCTCCAAAAGTCGTCGATCCCAACGCCACCCCATTGGATTTCTAAAATGCTTGTGAGCGCGATTGATAGAAACATGAGCATGAAGATAATGCTAGCATAGTTGCTTATCTACATTAAAGGATAAAGCGCGGATTAGATGTTTGAACACGCGGTTTCAGAGTGATTATTTAATAAAACAGAGAAATATCATAAAAAAACATACTTTTTTTTTTCACAAAAGTCCTGCAACAATTTTTTGCACATATGAAGTTCCTCGACACGTTAAATTTGCACAAAATTATGAACTTATTTCTCTAAAACAACTTAGAACCAGTACATCTGAATGTATCGGTTAGTCCCTCTAACCGATACATGTATCGACAGAAAGTTCCTTTACATGTTTCTTCAAACAATTTGAAGGTATCGGTTCCAAGTTGTTTGAAAAAAAGTCCCAATTTTGTTCAAATTTAGCATATAGAAGGATCTTAATGTGAAAAAAATTGTTGAGGGACTTTGGTAAAAAAAACAATTTTAAAAGTATGTTGGGTCTTTTTATGATATTTGCCCTAAAACATATTAAAGAGCAAGTGTTATAAACTTATAATCCCTTTTGATGGTCTCTAAGTGTTTGGCAAATTCTGATTATTTAAGAAAATAATAGATGAACTAAAAACAAGGCTATAAATGTAATTGTACCTCGGGAACGATAAATTTTCCGGTAAGGAGACAAACGGCTGGAAGTGTGCAATAAGCAACCGATGGGAGGGAGGTTAACGGATAAACCACAGAGTTTATGTATGAAAGTCTCTCCAAAGGCTTTAAACCGCACCCGTAACCATACCAAATTGGGCAATGCCTGCTTAACAAGATTTCAACCGACCCGAGGGCCCACCTAAGAACTTGATGAAGACGATCCGAAAGATTAATTGGAGCGGAACCCTTAAAGGCGTGTCTCTTTGGAATGCAATAAACCGACCGCCAACCGTGACAATGCATCTTGAACCCAGTTAAGATATCCTCTGTAACCGAACCATATATCCATCCAACCTGTTTTTTTACAAGAACAGTATAATTATTATTTAAAGGTACCCAAAGATGGGTCGGTTTAGGTTAAACGTTCTCTACCATGGGTCAACTGGGAAAAATTCTATAAACTCGACTAAAAAATGAAACGGGTCAAAGTAGCATGAAGCATGTTCAATCTTCAAATATTTACGATCTTCTAAATCAGATTGCTAAGTAATGTTATTCTTATTTTAATAGTATAATTTCTGCATTCAAGTTTAATGTATCAGTTGGCCCGTTTTGACCCGACCATAACCTGCCTGACCCGTCTTGACCAACCCCCTGCTAGACATGTCTTGACCCAAACCTCCCCAAACCGTCTTGGCGTAACCATGTCTGACCCGTCTTCACCTGACTCCAACCCATATTGACCCAACCCTAGCGGACCCTTCTTGGCCCGACCCTGCCTGACCCGTACCCAACCAATTTACTTTTCCATCTTTAACCAAAAAAAAAACTGTTTATGTTTTTGTTTTCACAAACCTCTTTTCCCCATTCGGTTTTATCTTCATAACCGCAACTTATGACATGAATGGCTTCTTTCAACAGAGAAGCAGACGATGCACCGGGCAGAACACCACCATCTTCCAAAAACGTTGACCCAACAAACACGGGAGACTGCCCGAATTTCTTTTCAGACTTCATTTGAGGCACGAGTGATGCCTTTTCACTATCTACTCCTGCAACAAAAACCATTTTATAAAACTAATAATATGAAAAAATATATATATATATTATATTCAATATTCAAACTTCAAACCACCAACTACCATCATCTCCCTTTTCAATATTCTCTAGTGCGTGTATACGAGTTGAAGCTTCCTTCATCTTTTTCATTATTTTCTTTGATTTTCCTTTGCTTTTCTTTTTCTTTCTTGATGAAAAACAACAGACACCATTTTGGCAAACAGTTGCATGTTTTTCCAGGTGGTTTTTTTTAATGGGAGCATCGAATCCGTACAATGCTTGTCTCCTGAAAACGCATCCGGTTCCCACATATATCGGTCCTTGGATTCCATCCAGTCCCTTCATTTTAATCTGTCACGGCAATTAACACATACAAAAAATAACTCAAAATCAACATAAGCTCACCGTTTATGATAGAGGTGTGCACGAAACCGAAATAACCAGAATAACCGAACCCAATAAAAACCGGCAGCTTGGTTTAATGTGTTTTCAAAAAGCGACTTCTCCGTTCAGTTTTGGTTTTGCTATCAACCAAAAACCAACTTGAAGTTACTCATAAGAATTTAATACATGTAGCACAAATATTTTAGGATCAAATGTGTAATAACCAATAAATCATTAATTAACAAAATCCCGAAAAAATGGAAACCTGACCCATTCTGAAAACTAAAACTTCCAAAACAGAATGGTTCTTAAAAATCTAAAGAAAAATTATCAGTTATTGTTTCAGTTTTGAGCCAAAAAACAACCCATGCAACCCCCTATTGAAAGATAACATTAGGGGTGGCAAATGTGACCCATGGGTGAATGGGTTGTAATAAAATGTATATAATGGGTCAGAATGGGTCAAGCTAAAAAAAGAAAATGATTGAAATGGGTCAAAACGGGTTGACACTTCTCGTTGAAGAGGTAGGTCCCAGCAGAGCCCAGTTGGACCCGCAAGACTCACCTTGAACAGGGACGTCTGCGCAACGACCAACTGCTCCAGCAGGACCCACCATGCTCAGAGAACCTTACGCGCAGTACGCCAGCTGTACCCGCAGGGAAAGCCTCCCAATGGTGAAGTACCCCGCCTGTTCCCGCAGCTGCGGATACAAGCCATCAGGGAAGGCTACCCGCACTAATAGCAAGGCTACACGCACAAGGTATTAGACACTTCAGTAGTCACATGAAGGAATGAGCAAGGCAGGAATACTCCCGCCTAAATGAGCCAGTCCGTATGCTTCTGGAAGATCTTTCGTACTATACCTACTAAGGTATGGGCGGAACAGACAATTTGACCAGAACAGCCCATGAACCAATCACAGGGTGACAGCTCACCGACAACAATACGAGGAGGAGCACCCTCTAGTACTGTTGGTCACTATTAGCCGCTGCCTACACACCAACCCTTACGATGGGACGTGCGCAGCCTACAGTTGGTGGAACAGTGCGTAGCCGGCAGTAAAGGAACAGTGTACAGCCGACCTTTACTATTGGCCGTAGCCTATCCACCAACCAGCATGGCCTGTGCGTAGTCCACTGTTGGTGGAACAGGAATACTATTCAGCCGGCTGTACCTTCTAGGAAACCTACCTTCGGCTATAAATACTCCAACACCTTGGAATGGTAAGGACATCATCTGATATCTCAATCTTATCTTGCAATCTCTTAATATACACTTATATTCAGAGCAATCTAGTCTGATTCTCACGCCGGAGGGTGGTCACAAGGAGGAACCCCCCCCCCTTCTCAGTGACGAGCTTACGGTGTCTGTTTTGCAGGTCCCCTGAAGAACAACCTTCTCTGCTAGACCTCATCCTCGTGGGAAACATTACTTAACCCCCAGATTATCTATAATCTGCCCAGGGTTCACTTAGTGTTTCTTCATTGGCGCCATCTGTGGGAGTAAGCTAGAACTAATTCTTAGTTTTTCGAAATTTCTGAAGAAATAGTTAACGTTACTCCGGTCCCAAGGCCAGTAAGTGACCAAGAAACCCCGGTGACCACAACCCCAGTAACTGGGAACACCGGCGGTTATACAAATCTTACGAACACTACCCCGGCTACCCAAGCTGGGGCAAGTGCAGTAAATATTCCACTGGGGTTCACTGATGCCCAGTTGGAAAAACGAACGAGGATCCCTCGCCAAACACTAGATCAAGTGAAGGCGTGGGCCGAAGCACGTCAGAGAGAGTTCCAAGCTGAATTGGATGAACGCTTGCGTTCAGTTCAACAGGCTGACGAATTCGGCAGTACTCGGCAACATCTCAATATGAACAGTGAGTGCGAGTACTCAGACGACGAGAGGGAAGAATCCGATACCGACGCAAACCCTCGCCATAAGGCGAAAGGGAAGCGTAAGGAAACGGACTTCCAACCGAAAAGGAATTTCGGAGAAGCTTTTAAACCAACAAATGCGGAGAGAAACCCGCGTGACTTCTCCAAAACCTTTAGACCAACTGCTACAAATGCAGGAAAGTCAAAGTTCGCGATGGACATTGCGGAAGCAATCGCCCCGAAAAGTGCCAAACAAATGTCCAACATTGGCACCTATGATGGTCTATCCGACCCAGACGACCACTTGAACAGATTCATTGCGGGGGCAACCGTCAGTAACTGGACGGAACCCACGTGGTGTTATATGTTCCAGATGACCCTGGTTGGAGCGGCCAGGGCATGGTTCGATCGTTTACCGGTCCACCACATTTATGATTGGGCGGACTTTCAGAATAAGTTCAGCCAGCACTTCAGCCAGCAGAGGAAATATACTGAAGAACAGTGGACGATCCTCAACTGCGTTAGAGAGGAGGATGAATCTTTACTAGACTTCATCACCTGCTTCAACTCCAAAAAGCTAAGTCTCAGCAACATAAGTGAAGATCTTGTTCGCGCCGCTTTCATCCAAGGCGCCGAATACCCAGAGCTTATCCGCACATTGACGGGTAAGGATGGCATGCCATCAACATGGGATGCCATCATGACGGCGGCAAAGCGCTTTGCCGAGACAGAGAAGCAGCTGGGAAGGGATCTTCCCCAGAGTACACACCTCTACACGCAGAGGACAAGATAGAACAATGTTCGGATCGCCCGGCAGAAAAAAGAGGAAGCTAGGTATCTGGCAGTCAAGGGTAAACTTTGACACCTCATCCAGCTCTCACCCTCTTGTTGGCGGAAGAAATCACACACACCCTTCAAGCCAAAAGCACCGGTGGACGCCACTCACCAAAAGCGTCACGGAGATATTTGCCACTGAAAAGCTACCATGGCCAAAAGCTCCAATGATCCGGCAGCGACCTAATGCGGATCAGAGTAAATCCTGTGACTTCCACGGGACAAAAGGTCATAGTACGGAAGAGTGTACATCCTTGAAGGATATTGTTGAAGCATTCGTCAAGGATGGAAGACTGGCACACCTGGTGGCATCAATCAAGAAGGGAGGAAGGAACGACAACCGGTACCGAGGCAACGGACGAAAGCCCGTTGACATCAGCATCAACATGGTTCATGGTAAGATCAGAGGAAGAAAAAGGCGAACAACAGAACCATGTGCGTGGAAGGAAGCTGAGGTGCGCTTCCCGCGAGTGCCAGGAGGACCCAGCAAAGAAGGCCCTATCGTCATCAAAAGACAGCTGGGGCACTACATCACTTCTCGCACTCTTGCTGACAACGGCGCCTCATCAACGGTGATGTACAGGCAGTTCTTCGACAAGCTAGATGACGAAGACAAGGAACGCCTGGAGACGATCTGCGCCTCGATAGAAGGGTTTGATGGCAGCACAAACACCCCCCTGGGTATCCTATCTTTCCCCGTCACTCTTACGGATGGAAAACACTCCCGCACAGAAGATGTGGACTTTGTCGTGATGAGGAAGCCACACCACACATACGACATTCTCTTCGGGAGAGACGGGATGGCAAGATTCAACGCCGTGGTATCCTCAGTCCACGGCATGATTGGATGGCCAACAGCTGAGGGTATAGCGATGATCACCGGCATTCCCCAGGTATGCATCGCATCTGTCTCATCTAAACCCAAACCAAAGATGGCTAAACCAACCATCACCGAACCAGAAAGATGGGCCCTCAACGGCAAGTACCCTGACCAGGCCGTCACCATTGGCCCAACAATTGTTGATCCCACACGCACCTTACTCAAGCGCTTATTACAAAAAAACGCTGACATCTTCGCGTGAACACCAGCTGACATGACTGGTGTACCCCGAAGTAAGGCAGAGCATAAGCTCAAATGCGATCCGGCTGTTACGCCGATCGTACAAAAGCGCAGAGTAATGGGGCCAGAACAAACTAACGCGTGTAGAACCCAAGTCAAGGAACTCCTTGACGCAGGCATCGTACGCGTTAGTAGATATCAAACTTGGGTTGCAAATCCCGTTATGGTACCGAAGAATAACAAACAATGGCGCATGTGCATAGATTTCAAGGATTTGAACAAAGCATGCCCCAAAGATTGTTATCCGTTACCTGAAATTGATCTTAAGGTGGATTCGTTGGCACCGTTCCGCCTTAAATGCTTCCTGGACGCGTATAAGGGGTACCATCAAATCCACATGGCCGTTGATGATCAGGACAAAACCGCTTTTCGGACGCCCGATGGCACATTTTGTTATCAAATGATGCCATTCGGACTTAAGAATGCCGGGTCCACATACCAACGCCTGATGGACAAAGAGTTTCATGCCCAAATTGGGAGGAACTTGGAAGTCTACATGGATGACTTGGTCATCAAAAGCCCTGACCCAGAAGCGATGTTGAAAGACATCGAAGAAACTTTCAACAATCTCAGGAAGATAAACATGAAGCTCAACCCGAGCAAGTGTGCCTTTGGAATGGAAGAAGGGAAGTTCTTGGGGGTCATCGTCACTAAAGATGGCTTCAGAGCGAACCCTGAGAAGGTCGAAGCCATTATCAAAATGGAATCACCTACTACCATCAAACAGGCTAAGACACTGAATGGACGACTAGTGGCACTTAATCGCTTTTTGGCAAACCACGCGGATAAGTCGTTTCCCTTCGTGTCAACATTGAGAAACTGTTTAAAGAAAACGCACTTCCGCTGGACACCAGAAGCGGAAGCAGCTTTTCAGGAGATTCGGTCACGCTTGATCGAACTCCCAACGCTGACAGCACCAAAAGCGGGAGAGGAGTTAATCCTATACCTTTCCGCAACTGATAGAGCAACCGGGGCAGTCTTGCTAGTAGAACGAAAAGGCATCCAGATGCCAATCTATTATGTCAGTCGTATCCTAACATATGTAGAAACCCGGTACTCTACCCTCGAAAAATTAGTCTTAGCACTTATACACGCTTCACGCAGGTTAAGACGATATTTCCAGGGTCACCCAATCACCATTCTCTCCAACTTCAAACTTGCAAACGTTCTAGGCAAACCCGAGTTATCGGGACGCCTAGCCAAATGGGCAATTGAGTTGGGGGAATACGCGATAAAGTATAAGCCAAGACCAGCCATAAAAGGCCAGGTTCTGGCCGACTTTATTGCAGAAGTGCCTGCATCGCGGGAAAAAGAGTGCCAGGAAGAGGCTCAACCCTCTCCAGCACAAGACATCAATGATGTCTGGCGACTCTACACTGATGGAGCAGCCAGTAACGAGGGTTCAGGCGCAGGGCTGAAACTAACCAACCCAGCAGGCCAAGAATACACTTACGCTATTCGACTGGATTTTCCAAGTACGAATAACGAAGCCGAGTATGAGGCATTCTTGGCTGGGCTGAGAATTGCGCGTAAGATGGGAGTGAAAAACTTGGAAGCCCACGTGGATTCCATGTTAGTAGCCAATCAAATCAACGGGACGTACACGGCCGTGAACGACACAATGGCCCTGTACCTCGCACAAGCAAAATCCCTTATGCGCGATTTCAACGACTGCAAAGTCATACACGTCAAGCGAAGTGAAAACAAATCTGCGGATGCGTTAAGCAAGCTTGCATCATTAGCCTTCACCCACTTAGGAAAGGATATCCGCATTGAACTCCTCGAGACACCTTCGGTCCCGCACAAGGAAATTTGTGTCATCCAAACCGGCACAGAAACGTGGATGACACCAATAATAAAATACCTTGCGGCAGGTACACTGCCAGAGTCAAAGGCACAGGCAAGAAAACTACGCTGTAAAGCACTGAATTATCAACTAATCGATGACATTCTTTACAGGCGTAACTTTCTTGGCCCACTCTTGAGATGCGTGGACAACCAAGATGCTGACTACCTCCTAAGAGAAGTACACGAGGGCATCTGTGGAATACACGCAGGTCCTCGCGCTGTTGTAGCTAAGCTAAATAACGCGGGATACTTTTGGCCGGGGATGCATACGGATGCGCTGGCATACATCAGAAAATGTAGGTCTTGCCAGCTCTACGCACCCAACACGCACCGCCCGAAGAATGAACTTGTCCCAGTCACCTCTTCATGGCCATTTCAGAAGTGGGCCATCGATGTGACAGGCCCATTTCCTACAGCAGCAGGAAATGTTCAGTTCCTAGTGGTAGCCGTCGACTACTTCACCAAGTGGATAGAAGCAAAACCCTTAGCCCAAACAACCGCGAAACATATCAAAAATTTATTTGGGAATTTATTATTTGTCGTTTTGGACTTCCATAGAATTTGGTGAGCGATAACGGCACCAACTTTGCTGACAAGAAGCTACAACAGTGGCTGAAAGAACTTCAAATCACCCACACCTTTACCTCAGCGGCACACCCGCAAGGTAATGGTGAGGTGGAAAGAGCAAATAAGAGCATCGTCGAAGGCATAAAGAAAAGACTCTTGGAACACAGATCCGGCTGGGTGGACGAGCTTCCGCACGTCCTTTGGGCAAACAGAACGCTGAAGAAGGCCAGTACGGGAGAAACCCCGTTCAGTCTCACTTATGGCACTGAAGCCATGGTCCCGGTCGAAATTGGTTTACCCTCACCAAGGGTCTTGATTCAGCCAGAAGACAATGATGCGGAAAGACGGTTGGACCTTATGCTAACCGAGGAACGCAGAGACTTAGCCGCAGTGCGTGAAGAGAACTACAAGCGACAAATGCAAAAGTACTACAACACGCGGGTAAAACTCTGCAACTTCAATGTAGGAGACTACATACTGCGTAACAACGAGGCTTCGAACCAAGAACGCCCAGGAAAGCTGGCCCCGGTCTGGGAAGGGCCATACATTATCAAAGAAGTCCTGGGAAAGGGCGCATACCGGCTCGAAAGGCTCGATGGCACTCCCATCCCAAGAACATGGAATAGAGCTCAATTACGCAAATGTTATATGTAGATCAATTCCAAATTTGTAAAGAAAAGGCCTAGAGCCACTTCTAATGGAAATGATTCTCCTTTCACAATGTGTTGATAGCCTTACCTTTATACTTATGAACTTCCCACACTGGTGCCGGTATTCACCGCATAAATGGGGGAAGAAGTAAGTCGTTACGTGTGGAAGGCGGCAAAACCCGCATAAACACAACGCTAAAAATAAGGAAAACCTACACGCAGGTCAGATGTAAGTAAAGTTTAGCCATCCTTGTAAGTGCAAGTGACGGACATACCCGCACAATCACGAACAAGGAAGCAAAACTTCAACCTATCATCTACCACGTTCAAAGGTTAACTTATTCTGAACACTCAGAAAATTTCAAAGGAAAAGATGCGGAAAACTTTCACGCAGGTCAGATATAAGTAAAGTTAAGCCATCCTACTAAGTGTAAGTGACGGTCATACCCGCACAATCATGAAAGAGGAAGCGAAACAAACTTATAATTTACCACGTTAAAAAGTTAACTTATCTAAGTACTAAAGAAATTGCTAAGTTAGATCAAAACATGCGTAAAATAAACAAGGCAAAGAACTAACACAATCTTTATTTCATCAAAATTCAAATATTACAAAGAGCTATACAAAAGCAAAAATCTACGCTAATGGTGGAAAGGGATCTTCAGAATCAAGCTTCAGGACCACTTCCACTTGGACCCGCTCCATCAGTAGAGCGTGGTGGTTCAAGGAAAGCTTTAAGGATAGCTAGCCCTTCATCAGCAGCAGCGACTTTGTTCACCTTCTCCACCACCGGATGCGGAAAGGCGGCATACTGATTCACTGCTTGGTCGTAAACAACTTCAGTATCAACATTGTACAAAGGGAAGTTGGAAGGCGGGATGCCTTTCTCAACGAACCCTAGACCAAGCAGGAAGCCGGCCTTTTCCCTATCCTCATGAGAAGCGTTGAGGGCTGCGCTCATAGCATCGTCATAAGACGTCTCTGAGAAGACCCGATGCACAACCTACAAGAAAATATACAAGTGTCAAAACCTTTTTCTATTTACACAGAAAAGCGTAAAGAAATGAAAACAATACCTGAGACAACGCTTCTCGAAGAAGCCATTCCTTGGCAACCAGAGCTTCTTGGAGGGCAGCTTGAGCTTCGTTACGGGCGCGTTCGGCTTCACTCTTGTTGAGGTTGGCAAGCAACACTTCTTTAGCCGCAGCCTCTTCGACGCCCTTTAGCTTCCGCTCAGTATGGTCAAGCACCCCCCTCTGGTCCAAGATCTCCTGGAGCTTTTTGGCGTCTTCCATCGCCAAGGCATCATGAGCCTGCTGGAGAGCCTCTAATTTGGCTTTAAGCTCTTCATTCTCCACGCGTAGAGGCTCAGTAACAGCTTCAGCCTTGGTGGCCCTCTCGGTTGCGTTCCTTGCAGTTTCCTTAGCCAGCCGAAGCTGTTCATTAACAGCTTGGGCAGCCTTGGAACGGGCCTCGAGTCGAGCCTGAACTTCAGCCTCGAGGGCCTTGAAGGCCTTCTCCTTTTCCGCAGCCACTGCGGAAAGCCTTTGGTTCTCCTCCCGGATAGCCCGCGCCTGAGCCACTTCTTTAAGGCGAGCTGCTTTTAACTTGTCGTTTTCACGACAAAGCAGCTCGACGCGCGGCTGCATCCGGGCCAGGAGAACCCGAAGCTCATTGGTTAGCCTACCCTCCTGGTAGCTAACCATGGCTTCCCCCAACGCACCACTGGGAGCAGCATGACGAGCCCACTCCACGCACTCCACAGGGGTGCGAAGGGTTGTTCCTCGGCGAATATTCCATCGTGGAACATACACTTCATTGGAATCCGACACTGCAAAAAACATAAAGCAGTTAGGAAAAGATGATAAAAAAAAAGATTCAAAAGTAGGCGGGAAAATACCCCTTACCTTGGTAACCAAGTAACCATAAGACGGGTGCGGGTACAGTGTCAAGGCAAAACCCTTCACATACTTAGCACCCGCAGGGAATTGGCACCAGGAATACCTTGGGAATAAAGTAACCGTAAGACGAGTGCGGGTACAGTGTCAAGGCAAAACCCTTCACATACTTAGCACTCTGCAGGGAATTTAAACCAAGAAGGATCTTCTGGGCCATGCTTGCGGAAACGGAAATAACATCCCCGCATGACGGGAACGTCGAGAACTATATTGTTTGAAACTCCAAGATGGAATTGGTGGTTTTAGCATAATTGATCACTATGTTGAAAACTATCAAAACCCCATGGAGAATCCACACAAGTGGGACTCAACGCTCCAATCTTGCGAGAAGGTTACAAACCTACCCGCTTCATACCCTAAGATCAAGCAGAAAAGTCGGGAATTTCTGCGTGACATCAGGAAAACCGCGGGGAGAATCACCACGGAAAACCTAAGATCTAAACCCTTTTCAAAACCCCTTGCTAAGTCCAAAAGTTCACCTCACTTATTAATAATTTATGAGAAGAACATTGGACTGGGGGGACTTGAAGAGGTAGGTCCCAGCAGAGCCCAGTTGGACCCGCAAGACTCACCTTGAACAGGGACGTCTGCGCAACGACCAACTGCTCCAGCATGACCCACCATGCTCAGAGAACCTTACGCGCAGTACGCCAGCTGTACCCGCAGGGAAAGCCTCCCAATGGTGAAGTACCCAGCCTGTTCCCGCAGCTGCGGATACAAGCCACCAGGGAAGGCTACCCGCACTAATAGCAAGGCTACACGCACAAGGTATTAGACACTTCAGTAGTCACATGAAGGAATGAGCAAGGCAGGAATACTCCCGCCTAAATGAGCCAGTCCGTATGCTTCTGGAAGATCTTTCGTACTATACCTACTAAGGTATGGGCGGAACAGACAATTTGACCAGAACAGCCCATGAACCAATCACAGGGTGACAGCTCACCGACAACAATACGAGGAGGAGCACCCTCTAGTACTGTTGGTCACTATTAGCCGCTGCCTACTCACCAACCCTTACGATGGGACGTGCGCAGCCTACAGTTGGTGGAACAGTGCGTAGCCGGCAGTAAAGGAACAGTGTACAGCCGACCTTTACTATTGGCCGTAGCCTATCCACCAACCAGCATGGCCTGTGCGTAGTCCACTGTTGGTGGAACAGGAATACTATTCAGCCGGCTGTACCTTCTAGGAAACATACCTTCGGCTATAAATACTCCAACACCTTGGAATGGTAAGGACATCATCTGATATCTCAATCTTATCTAGCAATCTCTTAATATACACTTATATTCAGAGCAATCTAGTCTGATTCTCACGCCGGAAGGTGGTCACAAGGAGGAACCCCCCCCCCCCTTCTCAGTGACGAGCTTACGGTGTCTGTTTTGCAGGTCCCCTGAAGAACAACCTTCTCTGCTAGACCTCATCCTCGTAGGAAACATTACTTAACCCCCAGATTATCTATAATCTGCCCAGGGTTCACTTAGTGTTTCTTCAGGGTTTTTTTTTGTTTATGGAACGAGAAAACGGAGGAAACTTTTTAGTTTTTGTTTACTTTTTTAGTTTTTGATTTGTATTTCGAGTTATGACTTTTTAATTATTATTTTTTTTTATTTGTATTTCGAGCTATGATTTTTTAATTATTTCTTTCGAATTTTTTAATGAGGGGTTTTTGAAATGCGTCAAAATGTGTTGAGATTTCAAAAATCCTTCACTAATATATTCAAAAAAATAATAATAATTAAAAAGTCATAACTCGAAATACAAATCAAAAACTAAAAAAGTAAAAAAAACTAAAAAGTTTCCTCCGTTTTTCTCGTTCCATTAAAAAAAACCTCAAGAAATGTCAACCCGTTTTAACCCATTTCAATCCTTTTTCTTTTTTTAGCTTGACCCATTCTGACCCATTATATATATTTTATTACAACCCATTCAACCCATGGGTCACATTTGCCACCCCTAGATCACATGTAGCCATATCGATTCATTTACTTATGAACGGGTATATTCGGGTTATGCTTAATTTCTAACCGATCAAACGGGTCAAATAAAAAGAATTTACCAAATAGTGATACCAGTAGACAGCACAATAGGCATTTTCAAATCATAAATTTTTTTTATTTTAACAATTAGCTTATTATTAAGATAACATGATTTGGGCTTCGGGTCAAACTGACCTGTTCAACCATGCCCATGTTACCCGTTTTGACCCTTTACCTGGCCCACCCGTTTTATACACTTATGCGATAAGATACCATAATACTTCGCAGGATAAAGATGGTGACATACATCAAAGAACACAACGTTGCGATTTGAGTATCTATCATGACGATCAATCCCATCAAATCTTTGAGGAAATTGGACATAACAAATTTTCTTTCCACATATAGGGTCCATCATGAAGCACATAGCCTCCCTCATAGCTTTACTGTTATTTATATAATGATCACAGTCCACATTTAGCATGAATGGTGCGTTTGTAATAACCGCCGACACTCGGACCTTCAAAAGGGAAAAACCGTGTAAGTTAAAGACAATAAAAAATAAATAAACTTGAAAACATAATCCATAATGGTGATAAGTGCATACCAAAGCATCCGTTGTTAAGTTTACACCAGTTTGTAAGTTTGAAAAGTATGAAATTAGTTCGGATTTAGCGTTTTTCCATGCTTTAAGACAATCTCTTCTAAGGGTTGAACGACTTACGTGTTGGTTGCGTGGTTGAACATACTTTTGCATCATCTCGGTGAATTGAGGGTTGTCGAAGTGGTTGAAAGGAAGTGTTTGTTGAATCACAAAGTTTGAAAACTTTTGACGTACCGCTTCAAGATCGTACGTAAACACCGCTCCTTGATTCGTCATCTCCGGCTGCGAACTACTTCCCGATTCGTCCTTCAAGGCCTTGCAAAAGGGCCTTTGTACATGCGCTTTTAAAGTGGATTTTGCATCTTTGCCATAAAACTTCAAACAATGTTTGCATCGAGCTTTTTGGCTACCGTTAGACATTTCGCATAGGTCGAAATGTTGCCAAACATCGTGGTTTCGTTTCGTGGGGATGACCCGAACGACCATTTCTCCCGTGTTCGAGGCACCCATGTTGACGGATGAAGCAGCACTTTGGGAGGCCATGATAATCGACTACGAAATAAGAGCGTATGGAGTGGTAATGTGGTATAATTGAGCGTGAGATAACAAAATAATCGCGTATGAAATAAACGTTTAGAGCGTTTGGAGTTGTATAATCGAGTGTGATCTAACCAATACCCAACCTAAACTATATATAGATGTTTGTGGGGGTAAAATGGTAAAAAAAAAAAAAACGGTCAAAAAAAAAAAACGGCCATATAGCCGTTATACAACGGTCAAAAACCGGTTTTTAACCGGTTAACCGGTTATGGAGAAACCGGTTAACCGGTTTTTCCACAACGGTCAAAAACCGGTTTTTTTATAAACCGGTTAACCGGTTTTTCCATAACCGGTTTTTTCATTAACCAGTTTGTTAACCGGTTTTGGATCTAAAACTTGTAACCGAAATACGAACCGGCGGTTTGTAAACCGGTCAAACCGGTTTTTAAAAAACCGGTTTTCGTAAAAACCGGTTTCCGGTTTAAACCGGCAAACCGGTTCCCGAACCGGTTTTTTTGACCATCTCTACACTCAACTACCTTAATTTTTTTTCCAACTTAAAACAATATTATATTCTCCTCAATTTGATTGGGTACTTGTCCACTATTTTAGGTACCCGAAAATAGACTTAATGTGGCTGCGGTGGTGTATAACTAAGGGTCCTAAACCCATTTGAAGTTTGCCGAGGGTGCCACTCTCCCCCTTATATTATGCTCACCTCATGTCAAATAAATACTATGTAAACCATAGTTAATACATTATGAATTATACACATGATACACTTATTTAGTCTTGTAAGCCTATCTAAGTTCTATAATGAACTTCATGCTCGAACTGTTTGTTAAACGAATTTAATTTTTGGTTTGAGCTCGGGTTTAAACTTTTTTAATGATTGCTCGATTCGAGATTTAAATAAATCGGTGTTAAGTATGTCGTATGTGATTTGACTCGTTTTCAATATTCTTAACATTCAACAATAAAACATGTTTTTTTTATAAATACGATAATATTCATATTGATTTGACTAGAACTAGAAGTAAAAAGCTTTAGCTTCGTATTTTTCGATATATGTAATATTTATCATTAAAATCAAAACGATTACAATAAAGTGGCAGGCAAACGGGCAACAAGCTGCGCTTGTTCAATATTCATTTCAGTAATATATGTAATATGTTTTTTTAATGCAATATTCATTTCAGTAGCAATTAAATAATGGCATTAATGTGGTCAACACCTTTTAATTCAAGAGGCGTTTTAGTTTTGTAATCAACAGTTAGTAGATTGATTTTGTAAAGGGAAAATCCTCAAAATAGCCCATCTATAAAATGAGATTTCAATTTTGTTCCATAAACTTAATATTTTTAAAAATAACCCTCTCTAACTCATTTTTGACAATGTATTAGGAAATTTAACTCGTCTTTGACGACATGTTAGCATAAACGTTTTATGCTAATATGTCGTCAAAGACGCGTTAGATTTCCTAACACATGGTTAAAGACGCTAACACGTCGTCAAAGACGTGTTAGATTTCCTGACACATAGTTAAAGATGAGTTAGGTCTCCAAACACGTAGTCAAAGATATGTTAGCATCAAACGCGTAGTCGAATATATGTTTGCTTTTTTAATATTATATTTTTATAACTAGTTTTACTTATATTTGTTTTTCTTTTATAACTTTTAATATATAAAATTTTATATTATTTCGAATATACCGACGAGAAATACTTACTTTTATCTACAGACCGACATAACTTTTATTTAAAGCCGAGCGGGGTCAAATTTTATTGAATATTTCGATATTGATTTGGCCGGCTCGAGTTTGAGTTAGTTTTGTCGGTCAGTAGGTAAAAGTAAGCATGTCTCGTCAGTATATTCGAAATAATATAAAACTTTTATATATTAAAAGTTATAAAAGAAAAACAAATATAAGTTAAACTAGTTATAAAAATATAATATTAAAAAAACAAACAAAAAAGCTAACATATCTTCGACTACGCGTTTGATGCTAACATATCTTTGACTACGTGTTTGGAGGCCTAACTCATTTTTAACCATGTGTTAGGAAATCTAACGCGTCCTTGACGACGTGTTGGCGTCTTTAACCATGTGTTAGAAATCCAACGCGTCTTTGACGAGGTGTTATACTAACATGTCGTCAAAGACGCGTTAGATTTCCTAATACATGGTCAAAGACGAGTTAGAGATGACCATTTTTTAAAATATTAAGTTTATGGGATAAAGTTGGAATCTCATTTTGTAGATGGGCTATTTTAGGGATCTTCCCTTTGTAAACGTATATTATCCATTTTTCACGGTAAAAATCTTTGGATTACATCACTAGATCAAACTACGTAATTATATACGCATATGTTTTGTTTTAAGGAGTATAAATAAATTAAGACAAACTTACCTAGACACATTTACTATTTATTTGTTACTATGATTTTTAAACTAAAATATATATTCTTACACTATAATTAAATCTCGAATATTAACCGAACTTCCGTTATATTTATTTCTATTCTTGTCTATTATTTTTTTACTCATTCTAGTATTGTTAATTGTTAGGAATTAGTTCGTTCGCGTCAGCTCGTATACTCGCTTACTCGTTTATTCTTTTATCTGCATCTTTTCTCACCTACTTTTTAAGATGGGTAATTCACACCCTATTTTTTATTTTGTTTTGAGGGTAACATGCATACTACAACTTTATGATTTATGATAAATGATTTCCTCCGTCACAATTCTCTTTTTATATGTATTGCACTTGGTTGTTAAATATTTAATTGTCAAAGTGTTTATTTATTTGTTGTTTGGTGGCCTTATCCTCATCCTCATTGCCTCATTGGTATGATTATATGTCGTCCGAGTAAACTTGACTGATCTAGTATCACGGTGAAACGACCTATTCGTTTTATTACTTATGATAATACCACATATGAGTAACTTGGCCGATCTAGTGTCAAGGTGAAAATACTTATTTGTGTAATTAATTGTTGTTAATACCACATCCGCATTAAAATTGTTATTTTAATATTATTATATATTAAATCTTTTGTTTTGCTCACTCAACATGTGTTATTGACAAATATATCTATTTGTGCATGTGTTAAAAGATGGCTAAGTTGGATGATTACAACTCGAAGTTATTAGATTTGTCATAGGATATCAATAATAAAGGCATGCTAATATTTATTTTGTCTTGAATGCTTGTTGTATTGAATAATGTGTACTTTAATTTTATGAAATATAATAATTAGATATTGACATTTATTTAATAGTGAGCTACTCAACAAGCGAAGTTGTCCCCCGGCATATTCCGTTATATGTTGGGGTGTGGCATGTGACAATCGTAGTTGATGCATAAACAAAAGAGGATGAATACGAAAACGGTTGACATGAATAGGGTTTTATAAATAAAAGATGAGGCAAATGGCGACATATTTGAACTGGTAGCAAATTAATCGGTGCTCAATTGGAGATTCATGATAAATCCAAAAAAGAATGCGCGGTTGATGCAGGTGACATGGGTCGGTGGTAATCAGAAATTAACCGGTGATGAATAAGATAGACCAAAGACAGAGAATATATAGAGGAGATAAATTATATTAGGGTTTGATGATGAAAATGTTTTGCAAATAAATTAAGATGTTATAGCCCGTTTTAATGACTATTCGGGTTTGTTGAGATCCATGTCCCGCTAATTTAACTTAAGTTGGTCAGTGCATATAATTAAATCATTCAGCAGTTAAACAATCTGGTGGTGCTATAGGGGGAAACGCCAGAGAGCGACACGTTTTTTTAAGTCAGTTATATGAAGTATACCTTTTCTTTATTTCTTTATTATCTGATTTGTTATTTTTATATTTTTTTAGAACGACGACTTTATTGTATTTAAGCTACCATATTTCTTAAATTTGGGGAGTCCGGTTGCCTCACTATAGCAGACTAAATTGTCTTAATCGGACTCACGCTGGCTTTAGAGTTTGGCTTGGGCGTTCATCCGGGAAACCATACCGCCGGCTACCACTTGACAACCTTGCGAAGCTTAGCTCAAATCTTTTGTTGCTAACATTCACACAAAATGAGACAAGTGATAATTGAACTTAGGTTCCAACTGCCCAAACTTTCCTACCACTATATCACATCTGTATATAAATACTATTTTTAAGTATACACTTGTAATTTTAATAATATATACAACGTTATAAATAACTTACCTTTCCTTTCTTATTTTAGTAATCCTATGTATGTAATAAATATGCAGAGTTAAGTGTCATTTTAGTACCTGTGGTTTGTTTAATTACGCAACTTTAGTACCAATTTTGAATTTATTGCAAAAAACTACATCACTTTTCTAAAACTTGTCATTTTAGTGCTTTTTTTCTAACCCCGTATAACTTTGTCCGTTAAGTCAGGGGTAATATGGTAATTTCGTTATTTTATTTATATTTTCCTTTTTTTAAAGGTCTTCCCCTTTTAATTCTTTCAAAACCCTAATTCCCTTTTAATCCAGATTGAAGCTTAAACCAAGATTGAAGCTCAAGCTATGATGTCATGCCACCATCAACTATTACTAACCACCTTAGGCCATCACCATCACCGGTAGCCACCATCTTCGACGTCCACCATCTCCGGCCTACCCACGATCACTCTCTCTCCACCAGATCTACCTGGCAACTATCACATGCTCATTAAAAACTCTAATATGGTTCCGGAAACGGGATAAGGTGTCGGAATCGACAACTCTTGTGGTCGTTTTCTCCCTGGAAAACCTGCAACTATAGTGGTGGTGGTGGCGGTGGCAGACAAAGAGAAAGATGGTTGTAATCCTCCATCTCGCCGGAGACTATGGTGGAGGTGGCCGACGGTCCATGGTGGTGACGAGGGTGGAGGTGGCCGGTGGTTCATAGTGGTGACGAGGGTTTGAAGATGACATGTTCTTTTATGTTCTTTTCATGTTTTTTTTCCTATACTTTTCTTGCTTTAAAGATAAAAAGTAAAAAATGTGGCATACAATATTCAAGTACAGGGTTAGAAAAAAAAAAGTAAGATGATTAAAAGAGAATTTAGGGTTTTAATTTTTTAAAAGAATGCAAAGAGGAAAGGCAATTTAAAAGAAAAGGAAAAAATAAATAAAATAATAAAGTTATCGAATTACCCTTTACTTAACGGACAAAGTTAGACGGAGTTAGTAAAAAACACTAAAATAGGAAGTTTTAGAAAAGTGAAAATATAATTGTTTTAGGATTCATATATTAAAGTCATATATGAGATATGCAACTAGTAATTAAATGCAGAAAATGAGCTGCTATTACTGCTTTAAAGGGTAAGGGTTAGACCCTTGAAACCCATATTTATACCTGACTCTTTTATTGTTTAGAGGGTAGGGTCTCGGGTCCACATTTCTTCCTAAAAGGGTCAAAGGTCCGGGTAAGGTATTAGATAAAAGGATATGGTCTTACCCTTTGAACAATCCTAACTATAGGTACTAAAATGACACTTAACTCTAATTATGCATGAGCATCATTTGTTTTAGTTTAATTTTAATATTATTAGATTTTTTATTTTGACTCTCTGTTAAATTTTATTAATAAAAAAAGTATTAACTGCATTATAATAATAAAACTACCATAATTACTCGTTTCTTCTTTTCAACAGTACCAGAAAAATGGTACGAATTTTGATTCTCTGAGGTCTGAACATACTTGCGCCACTCGCTTTATGTGAACAATTTTGGACACTACTAACTTAAGGCATAGGGCGGGAATATTTGGCGCGACATAAATAAAATTTAAATCGTCACCTTTTTTAGGGATGGCAAAAAAACCCAAACCCGATGGGGAAAACCGAAACCCGCCCCGAACGGGGCGGGTTCGGGGACACTTAATCGGGGACGGGTCCGGGTTCGGGTTTTCCCCGTTTAAGTTAATCGGGTTCGGGGCGGGTATGGTATAGCCTGTACCCGCCCCGTATACCCGTTTAAAACCCGTTTAATTAAATATAATTTTTATATTTATATATAATATATTATTTATTATTTATTTTCCCAATAAGGCTGCCTAACCCATTTTCCCGTATACCCGTTTAAAACCAGTTTCCTACTTTCCCATTTGGCCATTTACCCTAACCCTAGAACAACCTCCGAGGCATATTGCCAAACTATTGAATATGATTGTGACGATGGTATTGAGGTAATACATATATATATGGTTTATCGTTTACATTTTAATATGGTTTAACATTGATTCTTATATAGTTTCCAATTAATATGTTAATGTTTGATTATCATAGCAATCCGGCGTGACAAGTGTTTGAATGGTTGAATGGGTGCGGTATGGACGTGTAAGAAGGATCAATCATGAAGTTAATTTCCGTTGTGATGGGAGAAATAAACATTTTTATGTATTAATAATGTCTTTTGTATGTGTAATGTGTTTGGATATTGAACTTTTTGTGTATTAATATTGTATTGTAATTTTGTATCATTTTCTTACAATCGGGTTTTAAAACGGTGAACCCGACGGTTAAATGGGGATCCCCACGGGGAATTTAGCCCGTTTAAAAACCATTTATGCTAGACGGGTTCCCCGAATACCCGCGGTTTTCCCCGAATCCCCGATGGGGATTCCCCGTTTAGTCCCCGCGGGTTTTTAGACGGTTTTGGTAATGGGTTTTATAAACCGGGGCGGGTATGGGATTGGCATTCCCCGCCCCGAAACCGCCCCGTTGCCATCCCTAACCTTTTTACATCTCCGAATTTATTCTGCTGTAAATTAATTAAAAAAAATTACAAATTTTGTCATTTTGAATTATCAAAATTATGGAATGAGATCTTTTTTAAAATAAGTTTCATTTTTTATCATTTATTTGCATATTTTCCTTGGTTTTAATCCTTTACACTAACGACCATCCATTTGTTCAGTTAAGTATTAACATTTGCCATGCACATGAGGGTATTGTGGTAATTCTACCTCGAAATATTTATTGGTAAAAAATCCTAGTATATAAATTGAATAAAAAAATAAAATATAAACCCACCGTTAAACCTTATCATATCCATCATCATCGAACCATTTCTTCTTCAACCAGAAACCACTTAATTAAGAACAAAATAAACTAAAAGTTAACTACCCCCCCCCCAACCCACCACCATGCTTGAGAGATTGACGAGAGAGAGGCAGGTAGCAGGAGTGAGAGGACAAAGAGAAAAGGGGTCTACTGATACATTTTTCGGCGACCTAGGGTCCCGCCACGGTGACTAGAATACGGGGGAGGATAATGACGATTGCAGTAGCTCCGGTGAAGGGAGTGACAAGCGACGGTGGTAATCGGTTGTTCCACTTCCGACGAGAAGCTAGGTTCCGCCGAAGTGCAACGACGAAATGGCAGCGGTGATTATTTCAGGCTCAGATCGGGCGATGGAGAAGGATTCTATGGCGATTGGTGATGTCTAAGTCCAAAAAACGGCTTCCCGGCAAGCCTCTACAGACGACGGTGTTGAGGTACGGGGCCGCCGCCTAACCAAACGATTACCGGCCAGTTATGTTTCTGAATGGTTGTGTCAATCGGTTCTATACAACACCGTTGGAGCTTTGTCCCGGGCATGATTGCAGGTAGCGTCGATTAGCGAGGTTGCGGGTGGTGGCTGCTTTCGTAGTGGTGGTGGTGTGGTGATTGAAGCTTAGGTTGAAGAAGAAATTGTGTGATGATGATCTGATTAGTTTAATAGTTTAATACTTAACATAATAGTTTTTTAGTTTCAGTTATGTTACATAAATTGTCCTTAAGGGGTAAAAAGGACAAAAATTGTAACACCCCGGTTTTAGGCGGAATACGTCCGGGTGAAACGTACAGATCACTCATAAGCTCGTAACACTATTAATAGTGACAATATATTTATTTTATTCCATAATATCGCAAATACACAAATAGTTTGACAAGACAATCAACATTACATCTAAATGAAACAAATATTATTCATTGAAACAATCATAAGGTATAATTATTTTCTTGTCCTGGCACTTCATCATATCAACCTGCAACACGTTTAAAATAATATATTTTGTCAACAACACATGTTGGTGAGTTTTCATAAGTTTTTGCGTATATAAATATATATAAAATGCGCGATTCAACGATCGTCATGTAATGAATATTCAAGCATAATATAAATGAAATCAAATAGTGTCGTCCCCCCCGTTCATTTAGCCAAAGCCGTAGAAGTCGGGGAAATGAGAACCACCTTACGTAAACAACCGAAGTCGTAACGTTGGACGGCGCAGGTACGTCCCGTCGGACCCTCCCACTATGTGTATGCGTTTGCGTTTGCGTAACTTCCACCAATAAAACAATAAACACGTTGCAAGTAAATTCACGTATAATCATAAACAATATGCACGAAAAATATTAACATGTACGACATAAGTGAATCGGTTTGTAAACAAGCGCATAACTAACAAAATAAAAACTTGTGACGTGCTACACCCCAAAACATTATAAAGTATTAAAAATGGGGTTATGAAGAACTCACATGTTAAATAAGCAAGAATAAGTAAATAAGCGAAGATGTCTTTAAGCGAGTGAACCGACAGGGTTCCGGTTCAATAAGTGACCCTAGATAAATAGATAACTATGACCAAAATAAGGTTGAGGAAAGATAAGAAATAGACGGCTGACATGTTCAGTTTATAATTCTTAAACGAAAAGTTTGTTAAAAATATATTTTTGTTCTATTTTTATAAGTTAAATGAAATAGGTTAGTTATTTGATTTTTAATCAATTTTATTTTAGTTTTTAGAAAAAAAATAAAAATAAAGGTTATAACAATTATTAGTTAATTTTAATGATTTCAGTTTGTTTTCGAGCCGAATATTATTTAATAAAACAAGTTTAACGAGTGGTTCATGTTTTTGGTTGGACATGAACTCGGTTTGATTCGGGTTTATATCTAACATTCTTGAAATGATAAGATGGCATGACATGTTGGAAATTCTTAGTCTTGTTTATTAGTTTTGCAAAAGTTACTTTTTAACTTAAAACGTATTTTTAACCGAACATTAACGTGCTGACGAGTGATAGTGAAAACACAACCACGGTTGTTAATTTAGAGTGACAACATGATGATGATCACATGATATGTTATACATAAACAAGACAATAATTACCCGATGATGGAATATCAAAGAAGAAAGAAGAACTTGAAACTTGGATTTTTGCACCATTTGAAAAGCAATAACACAATTGAAAGTGTAAAGTGTTGTGGTGAATGATTTGTAGAAGTTTGAGAGACTTTATATAGGCTTCAAATCGTTAATAACAAGGTTGAAGTGATTAATTGCATAAGCTAGTCATAAGGCTAGTCTTAAGCAATATTAATCACCAAATTAATGAGCTTTAACCCAATTTGGTGAATTAGGAAGTTAATTATCAATAATAAAATAGTCTTGGTTCATCTAATACTTGAAAAAATGAGTCAAATGGTGGGAATTTAGAGAGGATGAGAAGAAGGCGGTTGACCCGTCTTGAATAATACCAATAATTAGAAACAATTAAATAACACAATCAATATTCAATAAATGCGGAGATTTTATTAATAATCCGAAAAGTATCAAAATTTTAAAATGGTTCTGGTTTCGGGTTTTTAAAAATGGTGAATGTCACAAAAATGCCTTCATGTGCAATACACATCGGATGACTTAACTGAAAAACTTAACATTCGTTAGTGTAAAGGACTAAAACGAGGCAACAATGCATATAAAAGATAGAGAACGAAACTCATTTTCAAAAAGGACCAATTCCATAATTTTGATAATTCAAAATGACAAAATTTATAATTTTTTCATTGATTAATTAATTTATAATTATAATTAACTAAAAAATTAGTTACGAAGTGGTGTAAATGGGGTTTAGTGAAGTGTGATATTCATATGTGGAGGCGGAGACGAATATAATTCCAACTCAACGGCGTTGGAATGAAGAAATTTAAGGGTATCAGATAATGGGCGCACCTTATGTGAGACAAGGTTGGAGTCAGCGGATCATATCACTACAGAGTGCTTGGTAGTGGCGGTGATCTAGGAACACATTAGCAGATGGTGGAAGTTCTCCCTGTATTTGGTATTTTTGCTAGAGATTTATTTGAACTTCATAAGACCATTAAGCTTGGAGTGTTGACGTTTCTTGGGATAATTATAATAACTTGTTAGATAACTTAGAAGGCAATAAATGAAAAAGTATTTGAAGGAAAACAGAATAAATTACTGGAGATATAAAGTCGCTTGACTTTCTTTGGTTAAAAAATATGACTAATAGTCGAACTGGTATAATTTTCTTTTAATGAAATTTATGTTCTTTGGGGGGGCTCCTCTTCGGGTTGTGGACGTAGCTCGTGGGTGTTTGGGTTTTCTTTTTGGTATTGGTTTGCTTATAAAGGTTCATAGTTTATACAAAAATAAAATAATAAAGTAGTTTTTGTCACAAATGGTATTCATTAATTCCCAACCCACAAGATAAGAAACACAAAGTATTAAAACAATAATAAATTCGTACACCAACTCAACCGAAAGCACAATAACTAGAACAATAAGAAATAATATTATACACAAATCATCTATAACACGGAGATGATTTGTGATACAGAATAGTGAGGCTGTAAAGAAGCGAGAAATGGGTTCAAAGCCGTGGAGAATTAGGGCACGAAAAAGATAATCAAAGCTTATGAGAACGTCTCTCTGTGTTTTCAAACCTTCGTCAGTCCAACCATTTTAGAGGCTCAAATAAGCTTAGTAACAGGGCCATTTATCTTTTTTTTTTGTTCGTACTAGATTGGTTGGATCGTATAGCTTAATAGTTTTAAGTATTTTAGCTATACACTTGTTATATGGTCTATAAGTGCTACACTAGTATGTTTATTATGTTAACTTTTTTTTTTTCAATAAAGCTGTAACTTTTTATTTATCGTTTAAATGATTACAATAAAATAACAAATAAAAAAAAAGCGATAGTGCGATACTACAAAGAACAAAGAAAAAAAATATAAAAACAATAAAAGTTAATAAACTCACGTTTAATGTTACATGTCTTAATATTGTTAGACAGACTTAATTTTAATCATCGTGTTACCTTATTTGTAGGGGTGGCAAATGGGTTGGGTTGGGTTGGGTCGAAACGGGTCATGGGTCAGAATAGGTTAGGGTTGAAACGGGGGTAGGGTCGGAATTGGTCAACTAATAAAAGGGTTGTTTTGGTTCGGGTCGGAACGGGTTAGGGGGTCAGCAGGTTCGGGGCAGAACGGGTACGGGTCGGAATGGGTCAAAACGGGTTTCAGGTCGTTCTTTTTTCTTTTTCTTTTTTGAAGAACGAGGACAATGAAGGAATGTTATAGATTTTTTATATTTTTCTTTTTTGATTTATATTTTGGGTTATGATTTGTTTTATTAATATTTTGGAATTTTGTTTTAAGAGGTTTTTATTAACATAAAAAACCCCTAAAAAATTCAATAATAATAATAATAATAATAACTCAAAATATTAATCAAAAACGAAAAAAGTAAAATAACTAAACCGTTTCCCTCCGTCATCCTCGTTCCCAAAAAAAAAACAAAAAAAACCGAGAAATGAACTAAAACCGAAAAGTCGACGAAAACGAAACAAAAAACCAAAACTGAACCGAATTGATCGAAACCGAAAAAATCAATCAAAACGAAACTAAACAACTGAAACTGATCAAAAATGAAACTGAAAAAATTGACCAAAACGAAACAAAAAACCGAAAACGAATCCAAAACCGACCAAAAACAAACAAAAGAAATAGAAACTCGACCCGTCCAGTGCTCCGAAACCAACCAAAAGAAACAAAGGAAACGGAAACCCAACCCATCCGGTGCGAAAACTCGTGCCGGCTCGAAACTTAATCCGAGCCAAAACCTAAACAGAACTCGTTCCAATCCAAAACCCGATTCAACCCGAGCCTGTCACTTTTCCTCAAAGCAATAACCCACAATGACCCATTTCTTTAAATTTGTCGACCAATTTTGGCCGAAAATAAGGTGGAATTTCAAGTGACCCATTTAATTAAAATCTATGACCCAATCCATACCATATGATTTTTAAACAACCGAAATTGACCAATTTACAATGATTTGGGTCAAGATCGCCACCCTTACTTATTTGTATAGTCATTTTGTTGATATTTAATTGGTTTAGGATAAGATTAAAAAATGTTAGATTATTATTATTAATTTAAAACAACAGGATTTTCATCTTTCGTTTCAAAGTTTCAACCCTTAACTAATGGTTGATGTTCACCTTTTAAAATGGAGGTGATAGTTTTAAATCCTTGCAAATGCAAGAATGAAGGAATTTTAGATGAAAATGAATTTGCTGTTAAAAAAAAATCTGAAGATTCAAAGTGGCACATAAATTAAATTTATTGGACTGTAAAGAAAATATGGTATGGTGCTTGCCATTAGTTTGAAAAATAGATCATAAAATAAAAATTAAAGAAATGCAAAAGAATCGAACCACTTAATTAGTAAGAGGTAGAGTGTGTTGCGTTATACATCTTAATGGCTCGTTGAGCGTCTTAATAATTAAATTTCAAAGACATAGTCAAACTTCTTATAAATTCAACACTATATTGCCAAATAACTCTCAAAAAGAAATCTTACCACTTAACCAGAATTACACCTAAATTATACAGTAATAAATATATTTAATCTATGCATACCATATATAATTTTTTAACAAAAGAGTAAAAGGTTGCTTTTTAACCATTCAAACTTAAGGCTACTTCTTAACTATTAAGAGGTGACCTCTATTAAAAGGTAACCTCGTAATGATCATTAAGTGGCTACCAAACAACCCTTTCTTTTCTTGTCCCTAAGCCCTAGCTTCACCTGCTATCTCTACTGGCCCGCCCTCACCCTCCGTATAGAGCCGGGAGAGGAGCCGGAGGCCCGAAGCAACAAAAAGCAGAGTCGGTGTTTCCAAAAGGGAATCAGAGCACAAGCTTGATACATGGTTCTCCAAATGAATGAGGATCTTGGAGAAAAAAGCAGCCCAACAAAGCAGGCCTAGAAGTGAGCCCATATGCTAATAGTAAAAAGAGAGCCCAATGAGAGGATTAAGAAATTGAAGAGATATCTGTATAATATCTTTTAAGCTGAAAACAAAATGATAATAAAATGCAAAAAGCAGTAACTATGTAGGATTTTGTTGGTACTATTGTCTGCCCACACTCGAAAAATATTGGTTTCAGTCCACTGTGTAACGTAACTTAACGTAATGTAGATTACTAGATTGATCCTCGTAACAAGTTAAAAGAGATCCTAAAGATCATATTATTTTATAGCTTTTGGGTTCCTTTCATTTAAGTATTGAACTAACCATTTATTCTTCGATTTATTAACAAATTTCAGTTACTTACACTAATGGTTTTTATTAGCACTAACTATTTTGTGGTTCTTTTATTACTTGGATGGTTTGTTTCAAAATCTTTTGAGTTTCCTCATTCAAACATCCATAAACTGATTTGAAGACTAACAAACTTAATCATTTACTTACATATTCATTACGTAATAACACCTCTACACACATGTACACATATATATAACCCGCTTACAAAATCCGAGGTTGTGTAATTCTTTTGATAACCCATGGCTGCTCTTAAGGCTCTTCCCATCACTCTATTTTTTCTATCATGCCTTGTTACTTGCCAAGTTGGTTCAATGGCTCAGAAAGTGCACGCAAACAAACTCCGTGAAGGCCTCATAGTTAGGCTTCAAGAAGAAAAGGATAGTGGCGAACCAATGGCCTGTTGGAACGCATTATTCGAGTTGAAATCATGCACGAATGAAATGATACTTTTCTTACTTAATGGTGACAGTTACTTGACCACTGATTGTTGTAGAGCTATTCGTGTTGTAACTCACGGGTGCTGGCCTTCGATGCTTACTTCTCTTGGTTTCACTTCTGAGGAAGGTGATGTTCTTCGAGGTTATTGTGGGAGCGCACCCGTGCCACAACCGGCCATGCATGCTTGAGGGCTTCAATGTTTGATATTATGTGATTTGGAGAAAATGGAATAAAACAAGTTTATGTATTTGTTAATTCTAAGCCTTATTGTGTTCATTATTTTCATCCAATGCTTAAACTCTTATAAGTCCACTTGTACACTGTGTTTCCGAGTTTCATTTAACTGGAGAAAAGAAAGGAAAGAAAATTAGGAGAGAAAAGAAAGGAAATGAAAGAAAAAGATTTGTGTTCCCAAGTTTTAATGAAAGAGAAAGGAAAAGAATGGAAATTAAATATGTTATGTGTTCCCAAGATAGAATGGAAGGAAAATAATGCTGCATTTTTACCATAATACCCATTAGATAAAATTAAATAAAAAACATTTCTAACATGGCAAAAGATAGCGATTTAGAAATGATCATGTCCGGTTCCTTCGGGGGATGGATCTATAAGAATTCACCTATCCCAATAACAAAAAAACCTGACTTGAATGATCCTGTATTAAGAACTAAATTGGCTAAAGGTATGGGTCTATACAATATTTATACATATAAAAGATGAAATCAAGAGTGCTGCAGACTTCAACAACCATGCCTATGGCATATATTTGAGTTCACATTTGAACAAAACTTTCAACAGTATGTGTATGTGTACCTGCAGTTTATATATGATTGCTTATGTCTGCATCTATATCCATATTTCTAAATAAATTGCCATTGCCCCACCTGTATATCAAAACTTTTAATATGCTTGCATATATTTTTATTAGCATACCAAGATTATCCCACTGCTTATCCAAACATTTTGCATTTATAAATGCAACTGTAATTTGTAAATGCAGACTCGATACCACATACTAAAAAGCATTATATAAAATAGACACATAACATAAATATGATTAACCATGTTTCCTATATACATAACCAACATAACATTAACAAAATGTTTTCAAATCCATAACCAAAAACTACCAACAAAAAAACAAACAAAGAAATAATGTCATCTTCGTCCGAATTACCATAACGTTCTATTTTATAACTATTTTGACATATCTATTTCATTGTTTGGATACATCAAATAGTTAGTCCACATTTCATTTGCAATTGAATTCCTTAATCGGTCTACTCCGGTACTACCCTCATGCATATCTCTCGCATTATGATGCTCTTCATCTTTTGGCCCATTCAACACCTCTCGTATGACCTCATCTTCAAGATCTTTGTCATGATCTTCCTCTAGTAAAAAATAGTGTAATATGCAACATGCCAAAAAGATGGCAGGTTGTGTTTCACAAGAGTAAAACGGTTCAGCTGGGGGTGTGCATAAAATGGGCCTGACCCGCGAAACCGACCTACAAAACCCATGAACCCTACCCGTGAATTTTAAATCAAACGGGTCACGGTTCCTAAATTTCTTTCCAAACGGTTCCGGTCCGGTTCCGGATATACTCGGCGGAATTTTTCAAAACCCGGTCCGGTCCGGTTCCGGTCCGGGTCGGTCGGGGTTTAACCCGTTGCACACCCCTAGGTTCAGCTGTACTCCTAATAATAGGAAACCTTTTTTTTAGAACACCAAATGCTAGTTCAATTGCGTTACGTAATGATGCATGAAGGTTAAACAATTCCTTTGCATTCTCAGGGGCACGAGTGGAGTACTCTTTCAAATGATACCTAACACCTCTATATGGCGTCATTAGGGTACTCGTATGAGGCAAGCCCGCATCTACTAAACAATATCTACCTGTAAATAAGTTCTAATTAGTATTATCGTAAAATACTACACAATTAAGTAAATTTAGCTTATGATTACCTTTTGGAATAACTAGTTTATCTTCTCTAGTTAGTGCATTCTTTATTATTCTCGAGTCTGAAGCAGTACCCTCCCAACCAGTTAAAACATATGTAAACTTCAAATCAAATGTACAAGTAGCCAATACATTTATTGTCGGGTATCCCTTACGACCACGATATCTAGGAGCATCTTTATTAGGTATTCTGACACAAACATGTGTTCCATCAATTGCTCCTATACAATTCTTGAAAAAAGGATAAAAACTCTTCTTTTCTTGAATTTCTTTTGGGATAATGTCACATTTAGGTTGTTAACGATAAAATATATCGCAGAACTCTATGCAGGCACCGACTAGTTGTTGATCTAGAACGACGATATATCCAAGAGGCAAACCGATTTCTCAAATCATTGCCTACAATATGTAAAAATCTTGCAACATGTTTTTGAACAAACATGCGTTGAGTAGGTCGAAGACCGCCGTCACGCTATAAGATATTGCACAATGTCATAAAAGCTTTCTCACTCATTCGAATAAGTTCACTACATTTACCACTATTTAAAAGGTCGTGTAACATCTCTTCTCGTACATATCTTCTCTGTAAAACTTCATCTCTAGTCGGTAAATTAGCTTGTACCGTCGAAGGCCTATGTCGTGTAATGAAAGCATGCAAACCAGGTTAATTGCTTGCAGTTGTCTAGCTCGCACAACATGAGCTATCTTGAGTAGTTGTTCATCCATTGTAAGTTTATAAACTGTGGAAAAGTGTTATTTGATTAGAATATAAGACATATAAGAAGGTTTATGTAACTTTATGAACCGAGAAACTTTGCATATAATATTAGGGGTGTTCACGTTTTAGTTTCAAACTGTGAAACCATCCAAACAAGTCACGAACGGTTTGGTTTACGATTAATTTCGAAAGTCGTTCGCAAGAAACTGGACTGGATCGTAAGATCTGTAGTTTATATTAGGTAATATTAAAGCAAATATGGGCCTAATGGTTACTATTCTTCAAAATACCAGTAAAGAACTATTAAGCAAATTTGAGATGATATTTTTATTTTATGATATGAGAAGATTTGGGCATACAATCTCTATTTCGTCTTTCAGATTATCAAATTTCAAGCTCAATAAATTTCAAAAGCTTTGTGTTTCAAATTAACAAATAAAAATAATTTGACAATTATTAACAAATAACATCCTTAGCCTGCTGATTGCCTTAAAGAATCTTTTACTACATACTTAACTCATGTGCAACAACAGAAACCATATTTAATAATTTCTTAATTGGTTACTGTAACCCTAGATATAAAACTTTTTGGTTGGGTCCCTCAATATGCCATTTTGAAATGTCTAGCCGGTTTATTAGGAGTCTTAACTCGTGGATTGACTTTTAACGAGATTTGATGTTATGTGTGTTAATTTGATTTCAAGGCTTAGTAGGAGCTTATGACGTGGACCGATCGGTTGAAGTAAATGGCCAAGAAGTATAGAAGGAAACTAGAGAGAAGTTTGAAACAATTCTCTGGATGCTTATAAAAAAGGAAAAATGACAAAAATGACCCATTTGACCATACAAGTTCCTAGACTAACCTTTCAAGCAAAATAATACCCAAAATGGCCCTTTTTCAACGGAAGGATCCACCACAATAGATCTGACATTCGACATATTTATCTGACACCCTTCCGTTATTGGATCAACCACATCTTGACACGTATACACTTAAACTGTCAGGCCTGGCCGTTTTTTAAAAAACCGAGCGTTTAGTTTTGGCGCCGACCATTTAAAAAACCAACTGTTTAGTTTTGGCCCCGGCGGAATAGATGTGAAGGCTAGGGGATTTCAAGAAATCCAAAATCCGAAAAAAACCGAAATCCGAACCGAAACCCGAATAATCCGATCCGAATTCTTATTCGGATATTCGGATCGGATTGATCCGAATATTCGAATAACTAATTTGGATTCGGATATGGATTTCAAAAAATTCCGGATAGTTCGGATTATTTGGATATCCGAAAAATCCGAATATATAACATGTTATTAGTGTATATAGCCAAGTCCATTAACATTTACAATAACTTTATAAACCATAACTTCATTATTCATTCAATCAACCTAACACGTCATAGACAAAAATGTCATAACACTCCGTCATTATACTCTCTAACACTACTTAACTTTCTTGTTATTGTAGTGTTTTATTTGTATTTTATAGCTTTGTATGTTTATTTAATAAAACTTAAGTTTGTATATTTGTTATACGGATTATTCGGATAATTTTGGATTATCCGAATCCGATCCGAATCCATCTGAATTCAATTCGGATCGGATTCTGATCGGATAGGAATGTCCCTAATTCAGATCGGATCGAATTTCGGATAGGGTTCCAAAATTTTCAAATCCGAACTGAATAAACAGAATAACCCGTTATCCAATCCGATGAACACCCCTAGTGAAGGCCACCATAATAGATATGTTGGTGGACAGAGTAGATATGAAGGCCCGTCGGAATAGATCCGTTAGCCGACCGCTTACTAAACCGTCAGACCGACGGTTTAATAAATGGTCAACGCCAAAACTAAATGGTTGGTTTTTTAAAAAACGGTCGGGCCTGATCGTTTAAGTGTATATATGTCAAGATGTGGCTGGTTCAAAAACGGAAAGGTGTCAGATATATCTGTCGGATGTCAGGTCTATTATGGTGGATCCTTCCGTTTAAAAAAGGGTCATTTTGGGTATTATTTTGCTTGAGGGGTTAGTTTAGGAACTTGTATGGTTTAATGGGCCATTTTGATCATTTTCCCAATAAAAACCATATACGGAATTATAAATATGCAAACACTAAAATAAAACTTATATATGATACTAAATGGCACATATCATCTTAACTCGTGGATCGACTTTTAACGAGATTTGATGTTATGTGTGTTAATATGGTTTCAACTCATAATTAAATGAATTACTTTTGATACTAAGACTGTCATGCATGTTTTGAGTAGTCTTTTAGAATTTGGATAGTGTCTGAAGAGGTAGGTCCCAGCAGAGCCCAGTTGGTCCCGCAAGACTCACCTTGAACAGGGACGTCTGCGCAAAGGCCATCTGCTCCAGCAGGACCCACCATGCTCAGAGAACCTTACGCGCAGTACGCAAGCTGTACACGCAGGGAAAGCCTCCCAATGGTGAAGTACCCCGCCTGTTCCCGCAGTTGCGGATACAAGCCATCAGGGAAGGCTACCCGCAGACAGCAGGTCTACACGCACAAGACAATAGCTACTTCAGTAGTCACATGAAGGAATGAGCAAGGCGGGAACAATCCCGCCAAAATGAGCCAGTCCGTATGATTCTGAAAGATCTTTTGTACTATACCTACCAAGGTATGGATAGGACAGACAATCTGACCAGAACAGCCCATGAGCCAATCACAGGGTGACAACTCACCGACAACAGTACGAGGAGGAGCACCCTCTAGTACTGTTTGTCACTATTAGCCGCTGCCTACTCACCAACTCTTACTGAGGGGCGTGCGCAGCCTACAGTTGGTAGAATAGTGTTACTGTTGGCCGTAACCTATTCACCAACCAGCATGGCCTGCGTATAATCCACAGTAGGTGGGACGTGCATAATCTACAGTTGGTGGAATAGTGCAGCCGACTTTGTTACTGTTGGCCGTAACCTATCCACCAACCAGTATGGCCTGTGCATAGTCCACTGTTGGTAGAACAGGAATACTATTCAGCCGGGTGTACCTTCTAGGAAACCTACCTTCGGCTATAAATACTCCAACATCTTGGAATGGTAAGATCATCTGCTATCCTGTTATCTAGCAATCTCTTAATATACACTTATATTCAGAACAATCTAGTCTGATTCTCACGCCGGAGGGTGGTCACAAGGAGGAACCCCCCCTTCTCAGTGACGAGCTTACGGTGTTTGTTTTGCAGGTCCCCTGAAGAACAACCGTCTCTGTTGGACCTCATTCTCGTGGGAAACATTACTTAACCCCCAGATTATCTATAATCTGCACCGGGTCACTTGGCTTCAGAGCGAACCCTGAAAAGGTCGAAGCCATTGTTAAAATGGAATCACCTACCACCATCAAACAGGCTCAGACACTGAATGGACGACTAGTCGCACTTAATCGCTTTTTGGCAAACCATGCGGATAAGTCGTTTCCTTTCGTGTCAACATTGAGAAACTGCTTAAAGAAAACGCACTTTCGCTGGACACCAGAAGCGGAAGCAGCTTTTCAGGAGATTCGGTCACGCCTGATCGAACTCCCAACACTTACAGCACCACAAGCGGGAGAGGAGTTAATCCTATACCTTTCCGCAACAGATAGAGCAACCGGGGCAGTCCTGCTAATAGAACGAAAAGGCATCCAGATGCCAATCTATTATGTTAGCCGTGTACTAACAGACGTATAAACCCGGTACTCTACCCTCAAAAAATTGGTCTTAGCACTTATACACGCTTCACGCAGGTTAAGACGATATTTCCAGGGCCACCCAATCACCATTCTCACCAACTTCAAACTCTCAAACGTTCTAGGCAAACCCGAATTATCGGGACGTCTAGCCAAATGGGCAATTGAATTGGGAGAATATGCAATTAAGTACAAGCCAAGACCAGCCATAAAAGGCCAGGTCCTGGCCGATTTTATTGCAGAAGTCCCCGCTTCGCGGGAGAAAGAGTGTCAGGAGGAGGCTCAACCCTCCCCAGCACAGGACATCAATGATGTCTGGCGACTCTACACTGATGGAGCAGCCAGTAACGAGGGTTCAGGCGCAGGGTTAAAATTAACCAACCCAGCAGGCCAAGAATATACTTACGCTATTCGGTTGGATTTTCCAAGTACGAATAACGAAGCCGAATATGAAGCATTCTTGGCCGGATTGAGAATTGCGCGTAAGATGGGAGTGAAAAACTTGGAAGCCCACGTGGATTCCATGCTGGTGGCCAACCAAATAAATGGGACGTACACGGCTGTGAACGACACAATGGCCCTTTACCTCGCCCAGGCAAAAACCCTTATGCGTGATTTTAATGATTGTAAAGTCATACACGTCAAGCGCAGCGAAAACAAATCTGCGGATGCGTTAAGCAAGCTTGCATCACTAGCCTTCACCCACTTGGGAAAGGACATCCGCATTGAACTCCTCGAAGCACCATCAGTCCCGCACAAGGAAATTTGTGTCATCCAAACCGGTACAGAAACGTGGATGACACCAATAATAAATTACCTTGCAGCAGGAACACTACCAGAGTCAAAAACACAGGCAAGAAAACTACGCTGTAAAGCACTGAATTATCAACTCGTCAATGACATCCTTTACAGACGTAACTTTCTTGGCCCACTCTTAAGATGCGTGGACAACCAAGATGCTGACTACCTCCTAAGGGAAGTACACGAAGGCATCTGTGGAGTACACGCAGGTCCCCGCGCTGTTGTAGCAAAGCTAAACAACGCGTGATACTTTTGGCCGGGGATGCATACGGATGCACTGGCATACATCAGAAAATGCAGGTCTTGCCAGCTTTACGCACCCAACACGCACCGCCCGAAGAATGAACTGGTTCCAGTCACTTCTTCATGGCCATTTCAGAAGTGGGCCATCGATGTGACAGGCCCATTTCCTACAGCAGCAGGAAATGTTCAGTTCCTAGTGGTAGCCATCGACTACTTCACCAAGTGGATAGAAGCAAAACCTTTAGCCCAAACAACCGCGAAACATATCAAAAAATTTATTTGGGAATTTATTATTTGTCGTTTTGGACTTCCACAGAACTTGGTGAGCGATAATGGCACCAACTTTGCTGACAAGAAGCTACAGCAGTGGCTGAAAGAACTTCAAATCACCCACACCTTTACCTCAGTGGCACACCCGCAAGGTAATGGTGAGGTGGAAAGAGCAAACAAGAGCATCGTCGATGGCATAAAGAAAAGACTCTTGGAACACAGATCCGGCTGGGTGGACGAGCTTCCGCACGTCCTTTGGGCAAACAGAACGCTGAAAAAGGCGAGTACGGGGGAAACCCCGTTCAGTCTCACTTATGGCACTGAAGCCATGGTCCCGGTCGAAATTGGTTTACCCTCACCAAGGGTCTTGATCCAGCCAGAAGACAATGATGCGGAAAGACGGTTAGACCTTATGCTAACCGAGGAACGCAGAGACTTGGCCGCAGTGCGTGAAGAGAATTACAAACGACAAATGCAAAAATACTACAACACGCGGGTAAAACTCTGCAACTTCAGTATAGGAGACTACATACTGCGTAACAACGAGGCTTCAAACCAAGAGCGCCCAGGAAAGCTGGCCCCGGTCTGGGAAGGGCTATACATTATCAAAGAAGTCCTGGGAAAAGGCGCATACCGGCTTGAAAGGCTCGATGGTACTCCCATCCCAAGAACATGGAATGGAGCTCAATTACGCAAATGTTATATGTAGATCAATTCCAAACTTGTAAAGAAAAGGCCTAGAGCCACTTCTAATGGAAATGATTCTCCTTTCACTGTGTTGATAACTTTACCTTTATACTTATGAACTTCCCACATTAGTGCCGGTATTTACCGCATAAATGGGGGAAGAAGTAAGTCGTTACGTGTGGAAGGCGGCAAAACCCGCATAAACAACGCTAAAAATAAGGAAAACCTACACGCAGGTCAGATGTAAGTAAAGTTTAGCCATCCTTGTAAGTGCAAGTGACGGTCTTACCCGCACAATTATGAACAAGGAAGCAAAACTTCAACTTATCTACCACGTTCAAAGGTTAACTTATACTAAAAAAAAAAAAAAAAAAAAAAACCTACACGCAGGTCAGATGTAAGTAAAGTTTAGCCATCCTTGTAAGTGCAAGTGACGATCTTACCCGCACAATCACGAACAAGGAAGCAAAACTTCAACCTATCATCTACCACGTTCAAAGGTTAACTTATACTAAAACAGGATGAGGAAAACCTACACGCAGGTCAGATATGGGTAAAGTTTAGCCATCCTACCAAGTGCAAGTGCCGATCCTATCCGCACACTCACAAAGGGGGAAGCAAAACTTCAACCTACTGTCAACCACATTCAAGGTTAACTTATTCTAAACACTTGGGAAATCGCTAATTTAAACTAAGTATGCAAGTCATATAAGGTTTATAAAGCAATGAACCCAAAGGAAATAACAGTCTTATCCACAAAAAGATTTGTATTTCAAAAGATATATTACAAAGAATGGCTGGGTAACTACCCGCCTACAAAAGAAAATCTAGTCTATCCTAGCAGCGGGAAGGGATCTTCAGAATCAAGCTTCAGGACCACTTCCACTTGGACCCGCCCCATCAGTGGAGCGTGGCGGTTCAAGGAAAGCCTTGAGGATAGCAAGTCCATCATCAGCAGCAGCGACTTCCTTCACCTTCTCCACCACCGGATGCGGGAAGGCGGCATATTGGTTCACCGCTTGGTCATATGCAGCTTCGGTGTCCGCATCGAACAAAGGGAAGTTGGAAGGCGGGACGCCTTTCTCAACGAACCCTAGAACAAGCAGGAAGCCGGCCTTTTCCCCATCCTCATGAGAAGCGTTGAGGGCTGCGCTCATGGCATCATCGTAAGTAGTCTCTGAGAAGACCCGATGCACAACCTACAAAGAAAATACAAGTGTCAAACACCTTTTCTATGAACAAAGAAAAGCGTGAAGACGTAAAGATAAACATACCTGAGACAACGCTTCTCGAAGAAGCCACTCCTTGGCAACCAGAGCTTCTTGGAGGGCGGCTTGAGCTTGGGTGCAGGCGCGTTCGGCTTCGCTTTTGTTAAGGTTGGCAAGTAGCACTTCCTTTGCGGCAGCCTCTTCGACGCCCTTAAGCTTCCGCTCGGTATGGTCAAGCACGCCCCTCTGGTCCAAGATCTCCTGGAGCTTCTTGGCATCTTCCATCACCAAGGCATCATGAGCACGTTGGAGAGCCTCTAATTTGGCCTTGAGCTCCTCGTTCTCCACGCGTAAAGGCTCAGCAACGGCTTCAGCCTTGGTGGCCCTCTCGGTTGCGTTCCTCGCAGTCTCCTTAGCCAGCCGAAGCTGTTCGTTAACAGCTTGGGCAGCCTTGGAGCGGGCCTCGAGTCGCGCCTGAACCTCAACCTCGAGGGCCTTGAAGGCCTTCTCCTTCTCCGCAGCAGCTGCGGCCAATTGTTGGTTCTCCTCCCGAAGAGCCCGCGCTTGAGATACTTCCTTAGCGCGAGCTGCTTTCAACTTGTCGTTTTCACGACAAAGCAGCTCGACGCGCGGCTGCATCCGGGCCTGGAGAACCCGAAGCTCATTGGTTAGCCTACCCTCCTGGTAGCTAGCCATGGCTTCCCCCAACGCACCATGGGGAGCAGCGTGGCGAGCCCATTCCACGCACTCCACAGGGGTACGAAGGGTTGTTCATCGGCGGATGTTCCATCGCGGAACATACACTTCATTGGAATCCGACACTGCAAAAGAAACAAAGCAGTTAGGAAAAGATGAAGAAAAAATATAAAGGCTAAAAGAACCCTACGCACCTGTAGGGTCGATCACAGGCCGATAGCCACCGAACCCATCGCCTGAACCTAAGGGAAATCCATCCAAAAGGTCGGGCAGATGGGAAGGTGACAAAGATTGGCGAGAAGCCCTGCGCGTACCTGATGGGCCGGCCGTCGTTGCCGGTGGCGGAGGCATAGTAGCGGCCGCCGCCGCAGAATCTGCGGCAATCGTAACCGCCGGCTCGGTGAAAGATGCTGTAAAAATCGCACTTACCACCGGCGGTGACGTCATCTCGGCTGGAACAGTCGGCTCAAAGGAGTGAGCAACTGATCCAGCGGAAGCAGGCGCAGGCGCCTGGGTCGTCGCCTCAGGTAGGCTGACCGAGCCTACCGTCATCGGCGGAGAGGTACTCCTCTGCGCTCCACCCTGGAATGCGTCAACATCCACGCCTGCACAAGAAGATAAGTGTCAATAAATTTATAAAGTGAAATCTACAAAGATAAGAAGGATGTTTGTACTTACGGGTTTTCTTGAGCTTGAACGTACGGACGGGCGGGGACGAACCCGATGGAGCCGGTCTCTTGATGCCGGTCACCGTCGTCGTCATTGGTTCTCCGGAGGTAACAGTCGTAGCCTCCGGAACAGTGGTCTTCTCACCACCGGGGTTCCCCGCCACCTCTTCACTATCTGACTCAGTGTCAGATAGGAGCACTGGATCGGCTGTGGAGGCCGCCTTCTCCTTCCCTTTCCCGCCGGCAGCCCTCTTCTTCCGCACTAACGGAGGACCATCTGCGGATTCCTCAGAAGAAGACAGGATGTCAGGAATTCCAGCAGCGGGTACAGCACTGAGGGGTGGAGGAGAGAATAACGCCTTACCTGGCCGCCGGTGGCTCAGGATCTCGTGGCCCAGCGGATAGACCTCCACAAACCGATCCGCTGTTTGCTCCAGGATGGGCAACTCGTTCTCGTCAAGAGCACGAGTACCCACCCGCACGGGACCGTCAGCTTCCCGCGGGTACAGGAGCGACTCCAAATCGTTCCCCTCTGAAAGAAAAGAAACAGTTAGAAGACAAACTCATATCATCAAGAAAGACAAGACATACCATAAGGAGTAGAGTTCAAACCGTATTCGAGAAGGATGGGAACCTGAGACGCCTCCTTCCATACCCGGCTCATCCCCAGCATCACCATCCCGGACTCCGCAAACCGGTAAACCGGAGATTGGACCCGGGATATCTTCGCAAACCATTCCGCCTCCTGGTAGTTGGTGGCGTGGTGGCTCAGAATTGCTTGGCCATTTTTAAACTTCATGGCAATGGGGATGGCGCGGGCAGTAATGTAGAAGAACTCCCGCTTCCACGATCGGAGACTGCGCTCGGTCGCGCAAATCTTCAAACCCTTGATCCGGGTTGTCAGGGTGTACCACCCCTGGATGCACCTCCAAGTATAGAAGGTCATCAGGCGGTCCACATAGGGCTCAATGCCCAGAATCCGGCACACCCACTCGAAGTGCCGAACCTTGGCAATCGCCATCGGATGCACCTCGGTCAGGTGCACACCGTGCCTCTCAAGGACACGGTAAACAAACTTTGTCAATGGGAACCTAAGATTCCCATAGACAAAGAATGCTGCATAAACCCCGATCTTGCCTCTGGGGGCATCGTACACGGTCTGATGGGGTTCAGGAAACTCAGGCTCGAAAGGATCGAGCATGAACTTCCTAACAACATACCGGTACTGATCGCCGGGCAGAGCACACTGGCACTCACCAGCAGTACTCTTATCATCGGCCGAAGACTCAAGATCACGAGAAGACATTTTGCAGAAAGAAAGCGATTTCGGGAAAATGATTGCCAGAAAAGGGGAGTATTTGCCGGAAATCGCTAAGAAGAAGAAGAGAAGGGTGAAGGTGTGGATTGCAAAGAGCCCTCTCCCCCTTTATATACTAATCGCAATTAATGCGATGAATTTAATGCGGAGGAGAGAGAAATCGAAGGTGCAATGAAACTATGACACGTGGCAAAAAGCAGGCTGGCAACAGCTGTTGACAGGACGCGTACCATTAATTTCGCGGCCACGCGCCCGAAAAATCGCGCCCACGCGCCTGAAAAAGCGTCTGGAATGACCATGAACTGTCACGTCACCATAACTTCCTGCACGTCCTGACACAGTCAGAAGAAACCGTCGCACGACGTTTCAGATGTTTGGACTGTTCCTATCTTTCCACCAACTCTTCGAATTTCGAAATTCAAAATTCAAAAAAGATTCAAAAGTAAGCGGGAAAACACCCCTTACCTTGGCAACCAAGTAACCATAAGCCAGGTGCGGGTACAGTGTTAAGGCAAAACCCTTCACATACCTAGCACCCGCAGGGAATTGAAGCCAAGAATACCTTGGCAACCAAGTAACTATAAGACAGGTGCGGGTACAGTGTTAAGGCAAAACCCTTCACATACCTAGCACCCGCAGGGAATGGACCCCAGTACCTTGGAAGTAAAGTAACCGTAAGACGAGCGCGGGTAGTGTTAAGGCAAAACCCTTCACATACCTAGCGCCCCGCAGAGAATTGAAACCAAGAAGGATCTTCTGGGCAATGCTTGCGGATATAGGAATAACACCCCCACATAACGGGAACGTCGAGAATTATATTGTTTGAAACTCCGTGATGGAATTGGTGGTCTTAGCATAATTGATCACTATGTTGAAAACCACCAGAACCCCATGGAGACTATATACAAGTAAGACTCAACGCTCCTGACTTGCGAGAAGGTTACATACCTACCCGCATCACACCCAAAGGTCAAGCAAAAAAAATCGGGAATTTTTGCAAGTGACATTAGGAAACCCGCGGGAAGAATCCCCACGGAGAACCTTAAAACTAAAAACCCTTTTCAAAACCCCTTGCTTAAAGTCCAAAAGTTCACCTCACTTTATTAAACATTCATGAGAAGAACATTGGACTGGGGGGACTTGAAGAGGTAGGTCCCAGCAGAGCCCAGTTGGTCCCGCAAGACTCACCTTGAACAGGGACGTCTGCGCAAAGGCCATCTGCTCCAGCAGGACCCACCATGCTCAGAGAACCTTACGCGCAGTACGCAAGCTGTACACGCAGGGAAAGCCTCCCAATGGTGAAGTACCCCGCCTGTTCCCGCAGTTGCGGATACAAGCCATCAGGGAAGGCTACCCGCAGACAGCAGGTCTACACGCACAAGACAATAGCTACTTCAGTAGTCACATGAAGGAATGAGCAAGGCGGGAACAATCCCGCCAAAATGAGCCAGTCCGTATGATTCTGAAAGATCTTTTGTACTATACCTACCAAGGTATGGATAGGACAGACAATCTGACCAGAACAGCCCATGAGCCAATCACAGGGTGACAGCTCACCGACAACAGTACGAGGAGGAGCACCCTCTAGTACTGTTTGTCACTATTAGCCGCTGCCTACTCACCAACTCTTACTGAGGGGCGTGCGCAGCCTACAGTTGGTAGAATAGTGTTACTGTTGGCCGTAACCTATTCACCAACCAGCATGGCCTGCGTATAATCCACAGTAGGTGGGACGTGCATAATCTACAGTTGGTGGAATAGTGCAGCCGACTTTGTTACTGTTGGCCGTAACCTATCCACCAACCAGTATGGCCTGTGCATAGTCCACTGTTGGTAGAACAGGAATACTATTCAGCCGGCTGTACCTTCTAGGAAACCTACCTTCGGCTATAAATACTCCAACATCTTGGAATGGTAAGATCATCTGCTATCCTGTTATCTAGCAATCTCTTAATATACACTTATATTCAGAGCAATCTAGTCTGATTCTCACGCCGGAGGGTGGTCACAAGGAGGAACCCCCCCTTCTCAGTGACGAGCTTACGGTGTTTGTTTTGCAGGTCCCCTGAAGAACAACCGTCTCTGTTGGACCTCATTCTCGTGGGAAACATTACTTAACCCCCAGATTATCTATAATCTGCACCGGGTCACTTAGTGTTTCTTCAGTGTCCTAGGCTAAGCAAATCCACATCAATCATGGCTAGGAGATATTATTGATTTAAAGGAGTGCTTCGAATCAAATATTACCAATGAGTTTGGTTAGAATGAATGACCTTGTGATAAGTTTCCACCTAGGTAGCAAAAAATAAATAAATGAGTTTCTTATTTTTCTAGTGGATATAATGAACAATATTAGTGACACAAGAGACTAGATACCATCAATTGTATGAAAGCCACCCATGTACGTTCGAGAAGGTGTGAAAAACCTTGCCAAGGATGACAAGTCCCCAACGGTGTTGTGGGTGGGTTGGGGGGGGGGGGGGGTTCACCTTAGACAAATTTACATTCTAAATTGGATGTGGTGGGGAAAACCCCGAGGACGATGAGTCTACAAATGGGTGATTGTAATCACCTTCAGACAATGGATGAGAAGATAATACCACAGTTAAGTGTGTTCGAATGAGAGTAGTACGTGATATGCTGGGAATCATCCATCCGGTAATAAAAAGTAAAGTGGATTAAAATGATGGTACGAAAGGTCAAATGTTACAAGTAGTTTAAAAAATGAACAAGAAAAACATAATGCTTGAGGAAGAAAAATAAAATATAGTTCTCATAAAAATCATGAAATTTTAAAACTGAAGACCTGACCCTCAAGTTTTCATTGTTCTTCACAACATTAAAGGGTGAAAAACGATTTTTTTGGTTTGGTTTGGTTATCGTACACGGTTTTAATGCGTGCTTGGATGGACTTTTAGATAACAAGTAATTGCTTAAAAACTATTAGCATTAACTATTTAAAATAATTAATAGAATATATTAAAAAAATTTATAAAAATACCCACTTACTACCCCTTACTACCACACATATTTAGTGCTAGTGATATTGAAACTCATCTTGTCTAGTCGGTCTACATGTCATAAGATTGGTGATTTGGTGACAAAACAAATTCTTTTAAACATTTTAAAGGTCATGCGTTTTAGTCTTAAAATATAAAAGATTACTGTCTTTCATAAATAAAATATATACGGTATTCATGTGACATCATTTTTACTATTAGCTAGTGCCACTTACCATAACATATTGTCATAAATGCGTGCTACAAATCATGTCTTCTATGTTTATTACGTGAATTTTTTTTTTGGAGCGACCAACTAAGTAACGATGGGTACTTCGTACACGTCCCCCATTGGCTAAAGGTAGCCCGAGCCGGCCACGAGTCTGGACGGACGAAGCCCATAGTGGTCCACCTATTGAGGGATTCTCCGGATAAAACCCGACCCTCACGCCCGCCAAATGGCATGACAGCGAGGAGCCGGTAAAATAGGGTGAGATCAGGACTCGAACCCTGGCAAGCCAGGGTCATTCCTCATATATCCCATACAAATTGGTGATAGTGAGATTTAAACCCCTTACCTCTTACTAGTAAAGTGAGTGCTCTACCATTGAGCCAAATCCAATTTATTATTACATGAATTGATCCGCCTAACAAGTGGTAGTTCGTATATTTTTATCCTATGGGTTCCTTTCGCAAACCAACCATTTATTCTTTAATTTAATAATAAATTTCATTTATTATACTTTAATGGCTCTTTTATTAGCACCTATGCTTTTAAAGATCATACGGTTCTTTTATTACTTAGATAGTTGGACGGTTCGTATCATAAACCTTTTGGTTTTCTTCGTTAAGTCACTAACTAATTTGATGATTAATAAACTTCATCATTTATTTAGATATTCATTACATAAGACTATAAGAGTACCCCTACACACTCATATATAACCCCTTAATTACAAAACCATATATTTTATAGTTAAGAGTTCTTGCCCTAACCAATGGCCGCACTCAGGGTTCTTCCACTCACTCTACTTTTACTATCATGCTTTGTTTCTTTCCAAGTCGGCTCAACGGCTCGGAAAGTACACGTGAACGAGCCCAGTGAAGGGCTAGTTGCCAGGCTTCAAGGAGAAAAGAATAATGGGGAGTTAATGGACTGTTGGAATGCATTATTTGAGTTGAAATCATGCACAAATGAAATCATACTCTTCTTTCTCAATGGTGACACCTACTTATCTACGGAATGTTGTAGAGCCATTCGCGTTATAACTCACGGGTGTTGGCCTTCGATGCTTGCTTCTCTTGGTTTCACTTCCGAGGAAGGTGATATTCTTCGAGGATATTGTGGTGGCGCACCGCTGCCACAACCCGCCATGCTTGAGGGCTCCAATGTTTGACATGATGTAATTATGTAATAAAAGAAGTATATGTTTTTGTTAAATCTAAATCTTCTTGTGTAGCCTATGCTATTTTCAGCTTGTTCATCTTCTACTTTTGAATATTGAAGCATAATATTGATGCTAATGAAAGTAAAACAGATAAAGGAGATTTCTCAAACAAAGCTGTATATCAATCTATGATGAGTCTTAAATTTGGTAGGTATTGCAAAATTTTGAAATTGAGTTAAACGACACCTATCTTAAGAAATTACTAAAACCGCGTGTAACTAAGCACGTAGGGGAGTTTTGTCTTACGTGACGTTCATGTACGCAATGACTAGCTTTGCAAAATGTGATATAAAAAGCCTTAAAACCCCATTGCAATCATTATCATTCTTTCATTCTCTCTCACAACATCTCGTTGTACATGTAACGAACACCTCCAAAACGAGGCTCACAAGGGGGGGGGTGCTCATCATTCGTTTTGCCCCAAAAACGTGCCTCAACGGAGGCCAATGTGGTCTAACATACATAAATGTGTAAATTTAGACATCAATGATTTGTTAGATATTATTTTTTTCCTTTTTCTTTTTTGGAACGACCAACTAAGTAACGCCGGGTACTCCGTATGCGGTTCCCATTGGCTAAAGGTAGCCCGAGTCGGCCACGAGTCCGGAAGGACGGAGCCCCTAGCGGTCCACCTATTGAGGGATTCCCCGGATAAAACCCAACCCCCACGCCTGCCAAACGACACGACAGCGAGGAGCCGGTAAAACCGAGTGAGATCAGGACTCGAACCCTGGCAAGCCTGGGTCATCCCTCATATCTCCCATATAAATTGGTGATGGTGAGGTTTGAACCCCCTACCTCTCATTAGTAAAGTGAGTGCTCTACCATTAAGCGACATCCAATTTTTCTTTTTTAAAACGCTTTTCACGTCTGTATGAGTTTTCATACGTACATACTTAATTACATTATGTGTATAAACCTAATGTGGGCGGTGACGGCATAATCATTTTGATGGTCTAAAGCGAATAAAAATTCCGGGGCCTTATTATAAAAAGGGTTTGTACTTTTCAATTTTTTATTTATTCCGCTTCACATTAGATGAATAAGTTAATATAAAACCAAAATAGTATTATTCCTTTTAGACATTCTATTTTATAACATAAACTAGTATGTAGCGTTGTGGCAACCAGGTTATTGAAGTAATTTTTATTTTAAGAAAAATCAAATGTATCTAAAGTATGGGTTAAAATTATTAAATTAATGATTTTCATTCAAAAATAAATGTAATTTAATTTAAAATTATGGGCGTTTGAGCTGATTTTCCCATTCAATAATCACCAAAAAAAACTAAAAAATTGAAATCTCGGTTGGGATTCGATCCCTAGTTGCCTAGAAAGAAAGCGTGAGATTTGACCACCAAACTAAAGGATTTTCTTTGCTATTTTGATTAACTTAAAACTTATATATGATATATCATGTTTATACTTTTATAAATTATGGTCTTAAATATTTTTGAGCCTAACGCCCTAACTTTAGTCACATAAGTATGCGAGCCGGCCCTAAATGTGGGGTAAGGTAACCCAAAACACCCTTTCTAAGATTTATGTGATTAGGCTTATGCCAAGTAAAGGGTATAACTTAAAGTCTTGATCACTAGTTAGGTAAGCTTATTATAAAAATAGCCAAAATAATTTATGAGTATTTTGAAATATTTTAATTAACTAGCTTTAGAGCTTGTGTAACACACGTGATGATTAAAATAATAAAGTTGCAAATAAAACAAATAAGTACATAATGTATGTGAAAAGTGTATTGCATCTATACTTGTATCGTACATAAATTGATTTTATTATTTATATCACAAAATGATGCTTTTCATATACACACACACACACACAGGCAAAATATAGAATGAAAACCCACTTGAGTTGTGAAAACCCGTAAAAACCCTATGTAACATCGTTTTTTTTTTGTAACATGTAATATATGTTGTTACATTTAATACAAAACATCGAAAACATAAAAAAAATGATTTGCTATTATTTTACATTTTTTACTAATTTTTATATATGTTTTCAAAAGAGAGAAAGCGTATACATTTTTTTATTAACTTTAATTGTGTACCACAAGATTTAATCTTTAATTAAAAACATGTGGTTGAGAATAAATTTATAGAGTTTTCACAACTCAAATGAGTTTTTATTCTAACCTAACCCTATATATAAGACAAAACTCACTTGAGTTGTGAAAACTCTAGAAACCCATTCTCAACCACATGTTTTAATTAATGTTTAAATCTTGTGGTCCACAATTAAAGTGAATAAAAAATGTAATATAAATATAACTTTTTCTCTCTCCTAAAAAACATATATAAAAATTAGTAAAAAATGTTAAAAAATAGCAAAACATTTTTTTTTCGATGTTTCGATGTTTTGTATTAAATGTTACAACATATATTACATATAACAAAAAAATAGATGTTACATAGGGTTTTCGTGGGTTTTCACAACTTAAGTGAGTTTTCATTTTAACCTAACCATATATATATATATATATATATATATATATATATATATATATATATATAAAATAAAAACCCACTTGAGTTGTGAAAACTCTAGAAACTCATTCTCAACCACATTTTTTTAATTAAAGTTTAAATCTTGTGGTTCACAATTAAAGTTAATAAAAAATGTAAACATATATATGACATTTTCTCTCTCCTGAAAACATATATAAAAATTAGTAAAAAAATGTTCAAAAATAGCAAAAAAAATATTTTTTTGATTTTTCGATATTTTGTATTAAATGTAACAACATATATTACGTGTGTAACAAAAAAAAAACAAAAAAAAAATGATGTTACATAGAGTTTTCACAACTCAAGTGGGCTTTCATTTTATACTTTCCCTATATATATATATATGAACTTAATGAAAACAATATTAATAACACAAGGGCAAAAACATACTTGAGAACGCTCCATCTATTGGAAATTACATTCTCGGTATCATATATGTATAATTGAAAGAACTTTGGTTATGAACCAATTTCGTAGAAGAATTCTCATACAATAATAGTTCTGAGCTACAACATGAATTTTTTTTTTGATAAGTTTGAGGGGCTTCTCGACTTTGCCATAATTACATCACATAAAAATAACACGTTAACCCGTTCAATTTTGTTCATTTTTTGCTTCACTTGAGTGTAATTTTGTATGACATGATTCACACGCAACATTTTGATCACCATTAAAGTAAAAGCCAAATGCTGATACAAATGTTTCCAATTTGATAAAAGTTAGAATAATTGATAGGCCTCGAGGTGACATATCGAAAGTGTTCACCATAATTTCTTAAATTTTAATAATCGTGAGAGAAATAGTTAATTTTCCAAATCCTGAATCTTTTCATTATTTTCAATAATGATCTTGAAAATAAATTCGAAAGCCAAATCAAGTTAAAAATAATAAAAAACACGATAAACAAATCTTTAAAATAATTAAAGAAAAAGCAAACAGAAAATAAAAAATATATAATAGTAAATTGCTTTTTTGGTTCCCGATGTTATGTTAAATTTGTTTGCGATTTTGACTTTTAGACTAATTCCATCTATTATCTTGCACGGGTTAAGTTATTATATAAATGGGATAAAAATAAGAAGTGTGAGAATGAATTATAGTCATAAAAAAATTTTAAAAAATTAATAAAAAAATTATAACTCATAATTTAATAAAAAAAGTAAAAACATTAAAAGTTTCCACCGTCTTCCTCGTTCTCAAAATAATAATAATAACACAATGTTGAAGGAAAAGATCATTGTGTCTTTGTAGTTATCATTGTTTTTTGTGTTTATTTTCGTCATTGATTGTGTCTTTTTTTTTACATTGTGTTATATTTTGCGACGTATTGTGCATTTTTTTTTGTTTATAATTGTGTTTGTGTTTATTTTCGTCATTGTGTCTTTTCGCCGTTTTTTTGGAACGAGAATGACGGTGAAAACATTTTAGTTTTTTTAATTTTTTTTGTTTTTTATTTATATTTTGAGTTATGATTTTTTTTTTAAATATTTTTAAGTGGTTTTTTTATGACGACAAATCTTTCTCACAATTTTTATTTTTGTTTCCTTTTGTATTTTAGCTTTTCTCTCTTTCATAAATATAGTGGATGGAGTGAGTCAAGACGCCAAAACCGCAGTTTAACGTCAAGGGTTCATTAGTACAAATGTTCCACTTTAAACTAAAAGGTTTATGGAACGTAAACCACGTGGTTAAAAGAACAACGAATTACTCTAATTTAACGCCATAAACTTAACTGAGGCGACAGTAGCTCTATATCTTGTTAGAGGAGAAGGGGCACCCATGGATATACTAACTATACACCGGCCTATTCTGAACTAGGGATGAGATTGGGATGGTACCGGTACCGACCGGTACCGATCCCGAAATTTGGAAATTGTTGGTACCGATACCGGTACCGAAATGTTCGGTTCGGTACCGGTACGGTACCGGTATTTCGTGAAAAATTCGGAAAATACCGGTACCGTACCGATACCGAAAACTCAAAACTTGTACCGGTACCCGTACCGAAAACGCTCATCCCTATTCTGAACTGCCACCTCATTTTTACATTCAAGTACTCACAAATCATAAAATCACCGGCAGCGCCTACCCACAAATACGCTATAACTTTTTGTTATTTTTTAATTTAAATTAAATTAAACACAAAATAGACATAGGTTGGCTAAGTGGCAAATGTTTACCATATAGTTTAAAGCCATGCATAGCTATACAGGTGGCGGTGATGTTACTAAATGGGTTCGAAGCTTGCTATGGAGTGCCCTGTCTTCCTTTATAAATACATGTATAAAACAAACAATGGTCCAAGCTTAATTGTCTTTATACCATCGAGGATTAAAAGACAAGGGCTAAATACATTTTCATTTAATGTATGGTGTAAAAAAACTTAGATAAATAATAATAATAATAATAATAATAATAATAATAATAATTGAGTTCATGGGGTGCCATTAGTCCTGTCTGGAATCTTGGTCCTCACTCCTCACTCCTCAAGACTGGTCAAACATTGACCAAATCACGCCCTTGATATTGAAGATGAAGACTATTTCTGTTTTTTGTTCTGTTATTCTCCAAAATAAAATATTTTCTTATTAAACAAAATATGTAATGAATCACATGCTATATACACTGTGAAAAGGAAATGGTACTCGTATAATGACTTCATTTCGGATGGCTTTGCAAATTAGATAACTTAAGTTTCAAGGACATATAAACGCTAATACCGATCCAAAGCATTATGAAATGTATAATATATCAATTCTTATCTTTAATGCGGAGTTATAACTTTGAAAAATGGAGTTAAAGCTCTTTGCTCAAAACCAAAATGCTAGACCATGAAAAACAGCCTTTTGCTCCCGGCGACAAATCCTCCAACAAGAAATTAAACATTTTCTCATGTCAACTTCAACCCAACCAAGACTCTCAATTACAAAATCTTCACTCCTATCTTTTCTCTCTAATCATATATTAAGGATTATACTTACTAATTAAGATTCTTTTTTATTAGTCTTTATCTTAAATATAAACACTCACTTGATATTAGACTAATAGAGTGACAAACTTTAATCATGTAATGGCAAATAAGGATCGATCGTGATTTATCGAATGGGAAAGAACCGAGATATGTTTAAAGGCGTAAAATTATGACTCTTTAGTAATAACTTCAAACAGAATTTCAAGATCATAAATCAAAACAAGAACATTTCTAGTGAGTAGTGACTAAAACAATCATATTTTGCTTTATATCCAAAACAAATCATCATTCTTATAAGAATGACCATTTTTTTTTATTTTTTATAAAGTGACTAATGTATAGTATCTTTTTGAGTTTTGACATTTACATCTTGACAATCCTTTCAAGATCATGCATTCTTGATAATTATACAAAAAAAGTTCTTTGTTGAAGTTTCAAATAAGCCATGATCCATTTGCATCAAAAACAAAACAAACACAAACACAAATGGATTGAAAAACTCAAACCATTCATCATTCATGTCCTCTAGCCATCAAATCAAGCCCCTCGGTTCGACTCTTCACAATCCGATGAAACACATCCCTAACTTGCTTCTCCAACGGATCCAACCCGCTCTTCAAACCACCATACACAACCCTCAACTCCTCAACTCGTCTCCTTACCTCTTCTTCCTTCTCTTCCCCAATCGGAAATCGAGTTGACTCGGTCAACTCACGCACAAAACCAACAAACTTCTCAACCGCGTGAATCTCCTTCAACAACCCACAACTATTCCTCCTCTCCCTCTTCTTCGCCTCTTCCATTATCCTATCATGCAACGACATAACCGAAGCCCCCCAAACGAACATTTTAGGAATATTAAAATGAGACTGCAACCCACGGTCTTGACAAGGTATCGCCGCCACCAAAGCCCACATCACAAACAAGAACACGTAACTCATCGTGTACACAACCAACGCAAGCCCATTCGTCGCAATCACCTCACCTGTTTTTGGCGGGAGAACATTACTCCCGATCGCTTGAATTTGTTTCGAAGCCGACCAAGACCTCGAAACACTCCAAGACAACGATCTAAAATGTTTTAACGAATTATGTCTTTGCGAATCCTTATTATACTTCCCAAACGACCGGTTCCTAACCGCTAGATTCGAATTCGACGCCTCTTTATCATCAACCATACCGAACGTCAAATCGGTCAAACCCTTTTTCGCGCGTCGAATTTGACCTTCACCGAGGCTTTTCTGATACTCCAACGCGCATATAACAATCTCTAACTGCTTATTCCACTGACTAATCTGTTCAATTCCGTCTCTAACGGCGTTACAAACATCCAAACCCTTAACACTCCGTTCATAATAATCAGACAGCAGTTTATCCAACGGCTGTTTATTTAAACCCGATTTATGGCTAAATAATATCATTTTAAACTCCTCTTGAATACAGAGGAAAGCATCTAGAAGGTTCGAGATCCACGTCACCGACAGCAATTCATGCGAATCAACTGACGACAGCTCGTTAAACCTGTCGGCAACCCGCCGTTGAAACTGATCAATCTCAGTATCATGATTTGGGGATTCATGGTCGATTGAATGAACAACCGGGTCGCGCTTCATACTCAAAATTGACCGACCAAAGCTCGTGAAATTTGGGGACGATGAGGATTGGTAATCGGTTCGCATTTTGTGATCACATTAACGAAAGAAAAACCCCCAATTTTATGTTACGAAATTGGAATTGGGGTTTTACGGAATTGGTGAAATTGAGGGCTGAAATTTGGGATTTGTGAAATTGAAGGTGGATTGTGAAATGGGTTTGAAGGAATTTGGGAAAGAAGAAAGGATTAAGGTTGAATTGAAGTGAAGAAGATGTGAGCTTGATGATGGTGAGAGCGTTTGAAACCTTAGTGGGTGGGGGGTTATTTATATGGAAGGATGATGTGGGTTTTGGACCGCGTATTTTGGGGTGTGTTGAAATTGTAAAGAATTATTATTTTAAATTTGGAGAGGGAGACCTTTTCTAATTATCTTTTTGGCTTTGTATTATTTTTTCCTTGGTTGATACTTTAGAAGTTGAGTGTTCTAGAAAAAATAAAGTCATGCTCTAGTAGTCTAGTGTAACTTTTGTTTCCTACAAAAATATTCAGCAGCAGATTAATTCATTAACCTCGAAAAACGATAACCTTGTTTTCAATAGGATTGAATTTGTCATTCAAAAGGGATAATGACACAGTTGGTTACCCGCTTACCTGCCGCTTTATGGTAATTAGATCCAGTTGCTTTCCATCAATTAACTAAAAGAAATAAACTACATTTGTAAGCTTAAAAAAAGTATAATACCGATTAAAAGGGAAAACCAGAAAATATAAAGTCATGATATGTCTAATTGGAATGATATCGAAACATGTTTAGTCCTCTATTTTTTTTATAATTATTAGTTAAGTAAATTAATGATTTTTTTCTGTTTAGTTTTAAGAGCATTCACATCCTTTTTATCATATTCTATGAATGGTGTTTTTATAATATATAGAATAATTTATGGTGTTATGAGTGAAGAATAAAAAAGAAACATCGATTTTTCTGTAAATTTGAAAACATATTGTTCATCTTTTATTATTTTTAATATTTTTTAAAAGTGGTTGTGAGTGAATGAGAAAGAAAAAGTAATGATAAAAATATGAAAAATAATATTTAATTAAAAATAAGAGAGAAAAAAATATAATGTTTTTTTAGTGTAATTTTGAATTTGAAAATAAAGAAAAAGATAAGAATGTCGTTACAGTTTAAAATTTAATTAAAAAATATAACTAAAAAGAACCAAAACAAAAAGGAACAATAAATTTAAAATAATGTAGCAACACAATTTTCAATGAATCAATATTAATGCGTATTATATTATAATACGCATAATTTTTTCCCAAATTAGTGTTAGTGGAAAAACTATTTACTATTTTGGTGTTCATTTAAAATTATTTACCAAACTAGTATTTTCCACATATTTTTCACTTTTTACTTTTAAATCAACATATTAATGCATTTTTATTTCTTCTATTAGTTAACCTATTATCTATTTTTGTTTCATTTTTCTTATATATTTTCATCTGATCAATGCAATACCTTTTTATATATATTTTATTTTTCATTCAACTTTTTCTTTTTTTTTACTGTTCTAAATCTTTCTTTTTATTATTTCTCTTATTTGATTTTTTTAAATATATCATTTTTTTCCTTTTGTTTTAGAATATATTGATCATTTTGTGAATTTTATTTTCCGGGTTTAATTTTGGTATTGTAACTAACATAACTAATTTCGATCGAATTTGTGTCAAATAGTAGCCATGATGCATAGGTTTTACCAACGCCCAAGTTTTATCAATTTATGTTGTTATGTTTTGTATTAAATATGTTCATTTTACGAATTTTGGTTTTCATGTTTAGTTCCCGTACCTTATAACCTAACAAATACTTGCTGAATTCGCGTCGAATAGTCGCTGCAATTTTTGGGTTTACCAACGCCCGTGGTGTATTTTCCTTTTTTTTTTCTTAAATATGATATTTTATGAATTTATTTTTTGGTTTAGTTCTGGTACGATAGCGAACCTAACCGTTACTGATGGCATTCGCGTTAGTATCGGTTAGTTTCCACAGTACCGGAACTAAACCCGAAAAATAAATTTATAAAATTAACATATTTAAAAAAATAACACTAAATATCGATAAAACCAGGTGTTGTGGTGACTATTAGATGCGAATTAAGCTTTATTAATTTGGTTCATTCAGTACCTGGACTAAACCCCAAAAAAACAAATTCCGTAAAATGAATCTATATTGATTAGAAAAAGAAAAGGACAAGAAAATATATTAAATAAAAAAATAAGTGAAGAAATAAAATAATAAAAAAATTTAGAAAAATTAAGAAAAAGTTGAATGATAAAAAAAGTATCAAAAATAAGTTATCTAATTAATCAGATGAAAATATATAAGAAATATGAAATAGATAATGGATTAATAATAGAAGAAATAAAAATACATAAATATGTTGATTTAAAAGTAAAAAGTGAAAAATATATGAAAAACACTAGTTTGGTAAGTAGTTTTCAATGAACACTAAAATGGTAAACAATTTTTCCACCAACACTAGTTTGGGAAAAAACTCATAATATGAGCATCTAAATAATTAATACCTATGACGAAAAATTTTAAAAGTGTTTAATGACTTTTTAATTAATTAATGGCTTTATGATTAAATTAATTAAATAAATGAATAGAATCGACATAGAATGTCTAATAATGAATGATGAACCTTTTATAATAAATGAATAGAATCGACACAGAATGTCTAGCAAAGAAAGATATGATGCTCATGATACTTAGCCTAAATGATTTTTTTATAGACAATGTTACTTCTCTATATATTTTGGTTGTAAATTCAAACATTAGCAAGCTTATATTAACAATCCAACTGACAGGATATAGAACAAAAAACAAAGATGATTGTCCATGATATAGTGACAAAGAAGGAATCATTGCATGTTTTTCCACATACACTTATCCTCGTCAAGTGTTAATTTGTTACAAGAATCTTTGCACAAGTGAGGAACTTGCATCTCAATTTCATCGTTTCCTCTTTCACATTTTCATAACACCTTGGTTAACGCTACAACATCATCCCATCTACCAAATACACCTAAAATTAGCTCTCAAAATGCAACATCAAGATACATTAGTGACTTCTTTTTATGGAATCTACTGTGGTCGTCAAAATGGTCATAAAAATTATACCTTGAAGGATTATCTTAGATTCTTAAAACCTTTAGTGAGATGAAAAACATAACTAATTGTGAATGATTTGTATTGAAGATGATAAATGTCGACTGATAAAAATTTTTGGTACATAGTAACTAAACCGAGCAAAATACGTGTATTGATGAATGATGATGATTAGGACGTATAGAATACATAATTGCGTATGATTTGAAACAAAGGGTCTAAACCTCCAAAGGGAAAGAAATATTCTGTGTCTTCTGTCCTATATTGGAAATTATTGTAAGACAATGATTTAGTTGGCATCTATCGAATGTAACCAAAGTGCTTGTAGCCTAGTGATATCAAGGTGGTACATTGTGGTGTATCTCTCCTTATGCTTGAAGGTTCAAGTCATATAGTGTATAATGGCATAGATTTATGAGTATAATTAATAAGTTTATAAGTTAACCATTCAAAACAATGGTTTAAACTTTAATTAAATCTCTTGGTTTTGATAAGGACTATACTAAATGTCACTTGATATATTATTACATTAATAATGATTATATCTCACATACATGTTTGTAAAATACTTGATTAATCATCTGAAGTCACAGCTCAAGTATGATCAAGACATCAAAGCATAAGATGAAGAAATGGATCAAGATTACTATGATAACGACATGTGGTGAATCAAGAGACGTTAAACTTATAACACAACATAATTTAATAAACATTTACAAAGTAAAAGATTTTATAATTTAAAAATCATATTATAAATATAACATAAATATTTAAAAGGCTAGAAGATTAAATCAAACAAGGGAGGCTGATATAGACGTCCAGCAGGGCACGCTTGTTTCAAGGGCACAAACTTTTTTAAAATATTATATATTTAGGAGATGGATCAAATACAAATAAAAATACCGAACTAATCGTGTGAATCAAAGAATTAAACGGTGGCAATTTTGTAATTAAAGGATTCTTTCATCCTTTATCTGCAGATTGTTGTTCTCATGTCTCCTTTGCAAAATCTATACTAATCGACCTTTCCTTATCTAATTTAGTTTATGTGAAATCAACTAAATCAATCAATTGAAATAACATATGTTTATCAGTTTAAATAACAAAGCTCGATTTCAACTGAACTAACCCGTTTGTTTTTGTTTTATATTCATCAGTTCTTCCATCCACTATAAACCTATTGTTTGATGAAATCAATTGAATTATATGATTCAATTAAAATAGAAATTTGATATTAAAAATCAGAGCATCAACTTTTTTAAAGGGTTTATGTGAAATCAACTAAATCAATCAATTGAAATAACATATGTTTATCAGTTTAAATAACAAAGCTCGATTTCAACTGAACTAACCCGTTTGTTTTTGTTTTATATTCATCAGTTCTTCCATCGTAGAGTATCATTGATTTGCTTGAATAGATAAAATGTTACAAGTAGAGTAATTATAGTCATAACTAGAGTAATTATGTAACTGGATATTATGATTAAACGTATAACTAGAGTAATTATTTTCATAACTAGAGTAATTATTACTAAATATTGAGACTAAATATATAACTAGAGTAATTGTTTTTATAAGTAGAGCGATTATGTAAATACCTTCTCAAAACTTCATCAAATTCAAAATATGTGATTTCATAATTACACTAGTTAAATAAATAATTACTCTAGTTATGATTAAATAATTACTCTAGAGTAGTTGCGTAACTGCTATAGAGTAATTATGCGATCTTCTAATTCTACTTGATCGTTTTAGTAGCATCAATTGATTGATTAGTGTGCTTCGAAGGTTCAATTAAGCAATCAATGATTCAAAAAACTTTGATTTCGATAGCAAGTTGTCTTTGATTGATCACAACATGACGCAACACCCAGATGAATGATCACCAAGTCTATTTTGTGTTTATTTAGATTTGATTTAAATTACAAAATTGCCACCGCCACTTTTTTCATATTTTCTTCAGTTCGCATGATTAGTACAATAATTCTATTTGTATGATAACTTTCCCCTATATATATATATATTTATAGGATCAGGATCATGTGAGAACCTTTTGAGAATTGAGAACTATGAGAACCATTTTAGACCACAAAAAAACCTAAAAATAAAAAAAATCATAAAACAAAAAAAACACAAAAATAAAAAAATAAAAAAACCAAAGTTCTTATTTATCATCCCGGTTTCTAAAAAAAAACGTAAAAAAATTCTCGGTTTAGCTAAATTATACATATATGTATAATATGTACATATATGTACACACATGTTTTTTTTTCCTATACACATATGTATAATTTAAGGTAAATGATAATGTACATATGTGTACATTACATAACTAGAGATTAAATGAAAGTATACATATGTGTATGGGTATTATACGAATTAAAAAGAAAAAAAATCAGTTTTTTTTATTATACATATATGTATAATATGTACACACATGCTTTTTCCTATACACATATGTATAATTTAAGGTAAATGATAATGTACATATGTGTATATTACGTAACTAGAGATTAAATGAAAGTATACATATGTATATAGGTATAATACGAATTAAAAAGAAAAAAAAATTCGGTTTTTGTTTAATGAAACCGGAGTGAAATATAAGAATTTTGGTATTTTTACTTTTTTAAAATTTTCGGTTTTGTTTGTTTTATAAATTTTTTAATATTTTTTTAGATGGTTTTTTTAGTGGTCCAAAATGGTTCTCAAAGTTCTCAATTTGCCAATGTTCTCTTAGGATCCTTACCCTATATATATATATATATATATATATATATATATATTCCTAGGAGAAGTATAGTTTGAAAACCCTCTTGAGTTGAGAAAACTCGTGAAAACCCTATGTAACATCGTTTTTTTTTGTTACATGTAATATATGTTGTTACATTTAATACAAAACATCGAAAACATAAAAAAAATGTTTTGCTATTTTTTTTACATTTTTTAGTAATTTTTATATATGTTTTCAGGGGAGAGAAAATATAAATAAACTTTTACATTTTTTTATTAACTTTAATTGTGGACCACAAGATTTAATATTTAATTAAAAACATGTTGTTAAGAATGAGTTTCTAGATTTTTACAACTCAAGTGGGTTTTTATTCTAACATAACCCTATATACCTATGCTATATATAATGAGTGAGAGAGGGGTCAATTAAAACGTTTGCTTTTAAGTAAAATACAACATTTAATACATAAGTTACAACCTAACAAATCATATAGAAAAGGACAATATAGTCTTTCGAATGATAAACATCACGTGCACTTTCAAATCATTAAATATAGTTACAATTTTAATCCCTTAACTTTAATCATCTTTTGTAAATTTACACAATACTTACAACTATGACCTTTAATCTTTTACATATATACTCTTTTTATTTTCACTTTTAACCCAACTCCTCCTACGAAATTTGAACGATCATAACTTTTTTGTACATTAAATTTTTTTATAAAACATTGCACCAAAAACGAGCATTTTATTATCTTTAATTTGAGTATCATATTGCGATAATTTTTTTAGTTAAAAAAAATACATTTTACGTATGGGTGTTTGCGGTCTGGTTTTGATAGTTTTTAAATTAAATCGTGTGCCAAACCGTTAGTAGTGATATTTTGTCGTTGAAAAGCGAAACTACCCCATTGAAAATTTTAAAGAAAAACAAATCGTGAAATCAAACTAATGACCAGTTTGAACGGTTTCACGATTTCAAACCTAACAATGAACACATATAAGTCCACGTTTCTGGCTGCAACACGCGGGCACCCGTCTAGTATATATATATATAATTATAGAACACACGAACTCTTATAAGTCCACTATTTTTATAATACCCAAACACTATATGCCCATTTGCCAACTTATCCAAAGATTTGTGGGCCTATTAAGATAATGTTGAGGCACATTTATTTTAGTTAATCATTATTAGTCTATTTGATATTTCATAAACCCATTCTAATACCATAATTTTGCTAATTGTTATGTTTATTTTTATAACTTTAATTGTCGTTTAGAAAAAAAAATAGTTTACATTATTTAGATTGTTAAAACTTGAGGATATATTTTTTTCCGACTCGACGGGACACGTGAATTCTTAGAGACGCCACTATTAAGAAAATTTGAAATTGTCTTGGAAAAATAATATCACAATAAGTCTTCCATGAAAACTTTAATAGAAGACCAAAAGTGTCGTGAAATGGAATAAAGACAGCCAAATAGGAATGGATAGTGACGAGTTTGTGGTCAAACTAAAAAATAAATTTATTTTTGGTTAATCATTAAATGAAAGTAGCAAGTGTACATGTATCAATCGGCCGGTATCCCGATGGTTGAGTATTATGTGTCTTATGTTCAAGGCTTGATGCAAAACTATTATCGAGCTGGGGGTCTCACCGAAAGCAGCCTCTCTGTTCCTACTGTGTAGAGGTAAGGCTGTCTACATCTTACCCTCCTCAGACCCTACCATAACTTTGCTATTGGTGGGATATACTGAGTACGATGATGATTGATGATGATGATGATTAAATGAAAGTAGCAAGATAAAAGTTAGACCAATTTAACATGTTGTGATATGAAATACTTGAAACAAAGTGAAAAGAGCGGGCAAAAACATATAACGTTCAAAGTGTTGTGACTGGACATCCATAGTGGATGGAATCATCTGGGAGTATTGACTAATGACCACTGGCAATTCAGCCGCTCACACATGTGACATGTGTTTTGGGCCTCCAAAGGGATGTCTTATACAACCTTTCAAACCACCTCATTTACTCTTATCAAATACATATTCAAAGCATATCTCTGTTGATCCTAACATCTTTCAAACATGAAGAATAGATCAAAATCATAAGAACAGCAAAACGTAGAAGTTGTACAACATCTTTCATATATGTTTGTATTATTTATGGACATCACTAGAGTTATTCTAGTGATTTTGTTAGTAGGTTTGTTCATCATTGGTGACTTATTAAGGTAAACACTATCTTGATATAATGTTGTTAGTAGATTATATAGTATCTTGATATAATGTTGTGAGGTTTCAATATCTTGACATAGGTGCTGTTTGTTTTTGCAGACATAAACTGTCTGCAAGCTGATTTCATCTGTTTTCATGTCTGCAACTGAAGATGTGGTCTGAAGATCTGCAAGCTGAAAATATAAGACTGTTTGTTTTTATAAGCTGATACTGTCTGCATAACTGTCAAACTTATCTCACAAGATAGAAGTCATTTATTCAAGTTACATAGAAAATATAATAATAAAATTGTGGCGGCGGACGGTGGGTAGTGGCGATGGATGGTGGTGGTGGACAGTGGGTGGTGGTAATGGACGGTTTTGGTGGGTGGTGGACGGTGGTAGTTGACGGTGATGGCGTCCGACAGTGGGTGGTGGTGGTGATGAACGGTTGTGGTGGGTGGTGGACGGTGGTGATTGGTGGTGGCTGTGATGGATGGTGGTGGTGGACGATGGGTAGTGGTGGTGGATGCTGGTAGTGGCGGCGGACGGTGGGTAGTGGCGGTGGATGGTGGTGGACGGTGGCAGTGGGGGATGGTGGTGGTGGCTTACGGTGGGTGGTGGTGGCGGACGGTGGTGGGAGGAGTGGATGAGAGGGTGGCTTCAAAGGGATAAGAGTATGATTTTTTTGCGAAGATGTTTTAAGCAAGATTTCTTTGCTTTTCTTTTAAGATGAAAGAAGATAACTTAAGATCTGTTTTAAGAAAAAAAACAAACAGTCTTCAAGGGTAATGTCTGCGCGCGTGCAGACATTAGCTCCATTGAAGATGTTTGAAGAAAAAACAAACACCCCCATAGTGAATGTTTGAAGGCTTGTAAATATACACTATCTTAACATCGTGTGTTGAAAAAAGTGATCACAATCTTTGCGTATTGAAATGGTGTATTGATGATCCCTGCCGTTTAAGAAAACATTTAGTGGAGCAACTGATTGGTGTCGAAGGACCGGTCAAAAATTATATTAATTTTGTGTTCCTATTCACCTTAAACTAGTTAGAGCAAGCATGCCGTCGAACCACGAAAAGTAGGTGGTCATTGTCTGTGTAACCAATTTTAAACAGCATGAAGTTTTGTGATTTAATTATGAAGTAGCAGTTTAGAGTGTTGAACACAATAGCAACGATTTGGGAATAAGCAAGCACTTTAGCAAATTTGAAAACAATAATTAAAGGCAAGGGCACCTAAGTTTCAAGTATGTAATCAATCAGTCATATCATGTCATTTAATATAATTCAACTATATATCAACTAACGAATATAGTTTAACTGAACAACTATTGTAGGCATCAACAATTGTTTACACATGTAACTGGTAGTCATAGGTTCCTTCACAACATGACTCACTCAATGGCAATTGTATGCTTTATTAAATCAAAAGTAATCAGCAAACAATATACAATATTATCATTGCAATTGACAAACTAATTGTTTAGATGTTCTCGAATCATTTTTTCATACAACAAGGTGAAGTGTTTTATTTTATTTTTCTCCTTCATAGAATCATATTCAGGTAACTTTGTCTTGTTCGCTTTAGTTTGTTAACACAACAGCAAAGACAACATGACAATGTTGATTAAAGTTGATTTTGCATGCACAATGTTAAATTCATAGTGTAATAGCTATTGTGTTAGTTGTGAAACTGTAGTGTAACGTAATATTACGCCAGTTAAAAATGTGTTGTAGCGTACTGATAATCAAATTATCACCACACGTTTTCTCCTCCTATCTAAATGCAATTTTACTTTAATACATCCTTACTGTTTTGATAAAACGACCTCAGTTTAGTCATGAAGAAATATTTAACACTGATGAAAAAAAAGAAAAAAAAAACAGCTATAGCAAATTGGCAATCCGTCCATTTTAAGCAATCAGATCAGTCGTAGGTGACGATACCGTGTGACATCAATGGCTAAAAAGATTCTTGCTTTTAAGGAATGATGTGACATTTATTCAGCGTGTTTGAAACGTGTGGACACTCATTCTTTAGCAAAGTTGGTTTTAAATAATCCAAACTATTATCTATTGACAAATAACATGCTCAACTTTGCTCATGGCTGGTGGCTGTCCTAACTAAAGGGGTATTTGTTTTTAACGGGCCGCGACTAACGGATGTTAACCCCGTTAGTGATTTGCTGACGTTGACCTTCTTCTCCGGCCGGAAACCTGCAACTCGCCTCCATTCTCCCTAATTTCATCACACCGTCTCCCTCCCTCTTAAAACACATCGGAAATTTGAAAATGAAGTACATTACATCTTCTTCCATGACCAATCCCTAGATACCAAACCCGATCTTATTTTCAAAAATTCGAAATTAATGCTACACGATCTACAAAATAAGCATAGGGCTTTTGTTAAGGGGGTCAAAACGAGTCAAATGAAGTGTCAATTACCTTGAATGATGCACGATTGACGAGGGTGGACTTCGCCGGAGACAACAACGGCGGCACATCGGTTAGGTTTCGTATGAGGGGAAAGATAGAGAGAGAGAGAGAGAGACGGTGTAACGATATTAGGGAGAATGGAGGCAAGTTGTAGGTTTCCGGCCGGAGAAGAAGGTCAACGTCAGCAAATCACTAATGGGGTTAACATCCGTTAGTCGTGGCCCGTTAAAAACAAATACCCCTTTAGTTAGGACCGTCACCAGCCAAGTACAAAGTTAGGCCAACTATTTACCAATAAGTGATAGTTGGAATTATTTAAAACCAATTTTCTTTCTTGATATAATATTAACTTTTTGGATATTAATATTTTATCCTAAGAAAACTTGTATGGTATATTTTGTTAGTATTATTTAGTTAGATACTTCAGATCTTACTATTTGTTAGATACTTCAGATCTTACTATTTGTTAGATACTTATAATCACTTCTAGCCTAATTTTCTATCGGTATTCTCAATCTCTCATCTCATAATCATAGCTAACTATGAGTTATAAGTTAAAATCATTTTATCATCCAAGTTATATCATAGTTGGGTGGATTTAATAATCATTCCAACGTGTCTAAATTTCACCTTGATAATCAACCTTAAAAAAAATTGATGTTAAATATAACCAATTATTAGGTCGTTGGTGGTTTTTCAACTTTGCATAATATATATGTTTAGATATGCATTTATGTTGTTGGATGCAGGGATGAGTAGATTCCGTGTTAGTACTGATTCAGTACCGGTACCGATTTGGTGTTGTCGGTACCGAATCAGTACCAAGTTTTGAGTTTTCGGTACCGGTATTTCCTAAAATTTACCTTCAATACCGGTACAAAAAATTTACGATTTTTGTTATCGGTATTTTTGGTACCGGCATATTACCAATCTCCTTCCTGGTCCGATGACATTATGCTCTAGATGATTTTCTATATGTACATTGATCATCGTATTTTAAATATTGTTACCCGAGAAATTACATTAAGTTTATATTTTTCATCATGTGTAGTACACATGATGAAACATAAAAAGATACATTGCATAAGTCATGAAACATGAAAAAAAAATATATAGTTCATAAGTCGTGTACTTTGTACAATACATTAATTTACATGTTAAATAAGACCTTAAAATGATGTGCAATACAACTAGGGCTGTAAGTGAACCGAACCAAACCGGACAAGGCCTTGTCCTTGTTCGTCCGTTAAGCTTTTGTCGGACAAACAGACGGCTCACATATACCCTACCGAACAAAATTTGTGTCCGTGTCCGTTTATTAAGGAACTGAGTTTATCCGTATTCGGTTATGTCTGTTTATTAGTATTGTTAACAGATACTTTGGACAACCGAACACTAATGGACAGTAATGGACAAACAAATATCAATGTACACTAATGAACGTTAATGGACAAACAAACATACATATATCAAAATACTTAACATAAACCTTGATGAACATTACATCACATGATATCGTAAAATACGTGACATTTAACATAATAACCAAACACATAATCATATCAAAAGATTGCTTTGGTTTTCAAAATCCACAAACTTTTAGTGTTTCACGAGAAACAAGCTTTAGATTCTTCATTATTCAAGGAATTTCAATATACACAACACTATTAAACGGGCGTTATCAAACAGCCGTAATCGGACGGACGTTACCGGACGTTCACGAATACTATTGGACGAATATGGGCTGTGTCCGTGTTCATCCGTTAGGCTTATCAAACAAATTTTTTTTGTCGGTGTCTGGTTCGTTTATAAACGAACTTCTAACCGAACAGACAACTCTGGTTCGCTTACAGCCCTCAATGCAACTAGCCCGGGGGGGGGGGGGTATTGCCTCAAAGGTCTGTGGAGGACCTTGCATTTGTAGTAGCTCGGTTTTATCATCGTTAATGAAGCTTCTATGTGATATGCAAACTACAAGTAATTTCAATAATAAGACATATTTTGAGAATCACAATTAAAATAACGGAGCTTATTTATATCATTTCTTTTTAGCTTTAATTTTGTTCATTTCTTTCGAATAATGGATATTATTTATTTTTATGGCAAATCATGTGTAACACACGGGTTCAAAAGCTAGTGAATAATATAAGGATATCAAGTGAGAGACATATAACAAATGGAAGCAACAAAAACAAAAAATATATTAAATCAAAATTTACATAATGATTTATCATGAGTATACTAAATAAGAATCGTGGAACTAGTAAATTCATTAGTAAATACACTAAAGTTTCTTAGGATAAAATGCCAAAACGGTAGTGTAGCGAATCATGAATACACTATATTCTCAAAATTTACGATTCGGGTATTCAATAACAAATACACCGTATGTACTATTAAGAATTAAGGCCAATAATCATTAAAAATTATTGAAAGAAAAGTTCGGGTCTTTCTAAAATAATGTTTTCTACAGATATCAGTTGCGTCAAGGAGGCAGATGTGTATGGCTGGATCATCGGTGAGCTCTCACCGAGTCACTTCTCTCAGTTGCATTCTTGAAACGACGTCCATTCGTCCAAGCGCCCACCAATTTTCATGAAAGCAGTACCACAAACTTATGATAATATCTTATAACTACGTTGTCTATTCATAATAATTAAATGTAACACAGTGAAAATACCCCATATCATTTTGGGCCAAAAATGTAATGTTTAGAAGTTAAATGGCTAAAAATGTCAAATCCGGAATTAGAATGACTGAAAATGAAATTCTGCATCTTCGCGTATCGCGAAGATGCAAAGAACATCTTCGCGTATCGCGAAACTACTGGCACACATTTCAACGTTATCCAGTGACGTGTGACACGTGGCAACCTGAGGTTGACATGCAGAATTGTGGCGCCGACTTAAGCAGCTTCGCGTATCGCGAACTGGCTCAGGCAAACATCTTCGCGTATCGCGAAGATGCACAAAAACGGGTATAAATAGGGCAGCCACGAGCTCGGTCGTTTTCATCCCATTTTCACACTTTTCTCATACACATAACCTAGGGAGTCGTGCCAAGAGAGTTCTGGTGGTTTCGAGGCTGTTCTTGCAAAGAATCGGGGTGTTTTTACGCTGCTGAACGAGCTGTTAATCTTGAAAACGAAGTGCAAGTCGAAGTGCTGCTGATTTCTTAAGTTCTTAAGTTCCGTCGAGCCGATTAAGGTAGGATTAAGGTTAAGTTACTTTACTAGTTACTTTAAATACATAAAATATAGCTTAGTTAAGGATATAGTCGTTAAACTGTAATTATTTTCCAAGTAATATTTTATAAAGCAAAGACGTTGCTTCCACGTGAAGTAATGTTATCAAAACTATTATTTTGATGGGCATGTAGTAACTGGAAGGGGGGGGGGTATCATTAGTAGACTCTTCTTGCCTAAGGAAAGCAATTCATACAAATCTCAATCAACCGCGGGACCCGTTTGCTTACCTGGAGAAGTTTGCCAACGTGATATCCTTTATTAGGCCAAAGCGTGCTATTCCAAACGTCATATGTAAATCCAAAGTATTTTCATAAAACGACTATAACTATACTAAGGTTAGGTCAGACCTAAAAGTCTGCCGATCAGACCTCGAGTCTGCTGAAATGAATCAGACTTCAAGTCTGCTAGTCTGCTGAAACTGTAACAGACTTAAAGTCTGCTGAATAATACCAACTAGGTACTTATGCATACCTATTATGAATATAGGTTAATAGCATACTGAAGCCAAGGAGGTTGATATTTCCAATTGATAATATAAGGTGAATTCATACGTTAACCTTTTACTATCTGAATTGATTTTACTCTTGTAATAAACAGGTTGTTTATTACAAAAAGTCTGATAAATGTTTGCATGAGATATAATCTCTAAAATCGTTATAATACAAAATAGATAATAAAAAGCAACTCAGACCGAATACACATGTGTCTGGATCCAAACATAACTGATAATTGGCATACAAAACCAAGTCAGTCATAACCAGTTCTCCAACAGGGTTACATAGCCTAGGAGAAAGTTGTCTCCGAACAGGGGATATGTACTCGGGGAACCTTTGAATTGTGTGTGTAGGGCAGTGGTACAAATCCCGGGAATGGACAGGCATTCCTGCTGAGTTTGTGAAACAGAAAACTATGTTTGTATTTAACGACTGTTATAAATGTTTTATCGAGTCAACGTTTCACCAGCATATAGCTGACGTGTTTTTCCACCATTGCAGGTAATTAGATGGTAAACAAGGATTGGAGTCATAGAAGATCGCTTGTGATGGCTCGTTTTTGAATATCATGAATCCTTGTATTATTAATAACACTGTTTTGTAAAACTGAAACTCGGGTGTTAAATTTCCGAGTAATTTTGATAATGTAAATTAATATTTTGATATATAAAGACTTCCGCTAAAATAAACCCGCTACTCTGATATATTTACAAAACAGGTAACAACTACTGGTCACACCTCTAGGCTCTGGACCGGGGTGTGACATTAAATATGACTTTGGACGTGAAGAATTAATTTTCTCTAATATATTATAAAAGTATTTATTTATTACCTTGAATTGAAAATACGTGAAAGATTCCATATGGATCCATTGAATTCTACAAATAACTCACTATACTCATGTAAGAAGCATTTTGTAAATTTGTAAGACTTACCGGCGTCTATATTTTGTCGCAAATTTTCGTAGAAAAAATTTCGCTCTTTTCATGCTAGATGTCATATATTGTTGTATTATTAAGGTAGGGAATCAATTTTTATATTTTTTAAACGGTCAATAAACAGAGAATTATTTATGTACTCTGTATATAAGCTTATTGATTTTAAGTTTTTATTGCAAATAATAAGATACAATTATAATTACACAACTTACAATGCAATATCTAAACATATACAGCAATTTAATGGGGGCCATTTATAAAAATGTCTTCTTCTATAAGAAAACATATAAATAAAAATATCAAAATATCCAATCCCAGTCTATGTCACAAAGATCCATAGATAAATAAATAAAAGTTAATATTTTATATTTTTTTAGAACATCGTGACGTAAATAAAAAAATAATACTATTTGTATATAGTCAATGATGTGAAGTATTTATTATTTTTTAAACACTGAAATGGTGTACATGACATGGACGATAGTCATGAAGTTTCAATATTCAATTTGCAATGTTTAGATCATAACAAGGACATCATAACTAGTAACCTGAATTAAGTATAGCCCATCATCCAATGAGTTAACATTATTTTTTATTAATAAGCCTTAAAATGAAATATAATTTGATATGTTAGAATACAATATGATTACTTGCGTAACATCAGATTTGGTTGAGCACATAATACCGGGCTTCGTATATCAGACTAGTATTTTGAGCCCGATATTTTTGGTCGGTTTGCTATAACATTGAACCGACGGTTTTTTCTCGGTTTAAACTGGCAAACCGGTTTAGAGCCCAAGAGATTTTTGATATTTCACGGTTGGGATGAGCTCGGTACCGTACCGGTACCAGCACTGAAAATCCAGATCCCGAAAATCGCAAATTTTTAGTACCGGTACCGAAATGTTCGGTTCGGTACCGGGACAGTACCGGTATTTAAGGTATTTGATTTATTTATGTGATCCTTGTGTGCTGGTATAATTTTGCACAAATTGATATCCAGAATTAGAATTAAGGGCGAGTGAGGAATATGCAGAACGTGTATGAGCATTGATATGTAATGGTTATTGATGACTTGAATCACTTCAATCTGAAACGTTCTGAATTTTCCTTTTAGTTTTATGAATTTACAGTTAAGATCATGCTAAATATTCCATCTTTTATTCACACACAAATCATACTAATGGTTTAGCTGAAGCGGCCCATAAAACATGATTACGCGAAAAAGTTCATACGGGTGACTTTATAGGTGGTTGGATCAGTAATTTCGTTACTGTTCATAAAGTTTTACAATTCTTATGATTTGGACTTCATACGACTTTTTTCGTCCCATCATTTGGGCGTTATGGCCATCAACCCAAGCAGTTTGAACACTTTTCGCACTGCCATACGACCCATATAACAAAGTGGTGTCTGATAACACATCTGTGTTTGGATAGCGGGCCTCGGTTTAATGTTTTTGTATAGCATTTTGTCATTGTGTGGCACTAGATGTTGACGGACGTTATGTAAGTTAAAATTGTTGTATCAAGATTCAGTTTTTGTTAATTTTGAAACAAAATTCTTAACTACTACTAAACTGCATGATAAAGAATTCAAGCGAATATTATATTGTGTTTGCAGAAGGACCTACTTGGATATGGAGACCGAATGAAGCGTGATGAGCCAACTTTAGTCTTCACACTTGCTTCGTGAGTTTTTATTAACTTTTTAAAAACTGATTATGTAATATTGAATAATCAAAATCGAAAACACAATGGGATGTCAATACCATGTAATTGACATCAAAAGACTAAATATTTAATTAAAAACGTTGAATTATAACTTTACATTTATTAATCTGCAGAGAAGTATGAAACAGAGTAAAAAATATACAAACCTTTAACGCCTATAAATAGAAGCTTCTTTCTAGAGGTAATATAGTCATTTTGGTCAACTAACACGGGCCGTGTGACATATACTTAGAAAAATAATATTAACGACTGTTTGTACCGGCACATTATTTTTGTTTAATTAGTTCCTCATTAATATAATTCTAGATTTGCTAGATTTGCACCTCTCCGAGGACATGGTTGAGGATAGGAATTCTTGGAGACGTAAGATTAAGGCTAAGGACTTTTAGGAGAAACGTAGATTTTTTATTATAATTCTATCATAGGAGACGCCTCTTTACCTTATTTCGAGTGGAAAAATGATATATTACTATAATACCCTATCCTCAAACTAGTATTTATAACACATATTTGGTATTCATTACTAATATCACTATTATTATTGATCTATTTCCATATTTAGTACAACTATTATTACTATAGCACATATTTAGTATTCATTACTGATACAACTATTATTACTGTATCACATATTTAGTATTGATCTATTCATTATAATATCACTATTATTACTATAACATATTTTAGTATTTATTACCAATATCACTAGTATTATTGATCCCATGCATATGGTTTTCGAGCCGGGGGTATCTCTGGAAGCAACCTCTCTACCCTGCTAACAACTTTGCTATTAGTGGAATTTATACTGGGTATGGTTGTTGTTGTAGTTCCTCATTAATATTAGTCTTTCGGGCCTTTACAGGTAGGACACCACGGACATTCTTTATTTGTCATTATTCAATGCTGCTGCTTCTCAATTCCGTCTTGGACGGTTAACTCTAATAACTTTATGGCTGTCTTTGGTTCCGTTGTTGATCTTTTCCTTCCAGAACATGCTGAAACCAAGTCTGAACGTTGTTGGTATGATCTTTTCCTTCCAGAACAACGGGACTTCATACGACCTTTCAACAACATTTTCGCTAAATAACAAGAATTTAAATTGTAAAACGAATAACTACAGTTATCTGTGGTATTTTCTCAAATTGTACTAAAAATAATTCTCTTTTTTTTAGTTGATGGTCAAAGTTTGAAACCTTTTCAGATTACAAAATTTAGTATTACATTAAACATATATATTATCATGATATTTAAATAAAAAATAGCTTCTCAACTCAACCTGTATGAATGCGTTCGTATTTATTTATTTTGTTTCGTTAATGTTCTAAACAAATGTTCACAAACAAAATCGAACACGAAACTTCAATGTCTAATGTTCTTAGATTTCATTAATGTTTTTACTAGGAGTACGATAGTATTAGTTAAATATTATGTGATATTTAGAGTGTATATATACGTAAAATATGTTTTTGAGGTGATTTTTGTAACTTGCAGAATCAAATTGAGATAAGTAGTTAATTGAAATTGGATCTTAATGAAAAAGAAAATGATCATTTAACCCTTGGTATGATCTAATATATGCAGATTGACAAGGAGCATGTGAGTCTTTGCTGGCAGGGTTCCGAATCTAATAATAAAAGGTTGCAGCTTTAGCTGCACTGATGCAAAGTTTCTCTCTTTTTTTTTTCTTTTAAGTTATATGTTAATATGGCTAAATTGATGGTAACAGGTCACGAGTTTCAAGGTTGCATTAATAAACTACAAGCCAGGCGGGTGTACTCCTGGCCCCTCTAATGGATTTGAGGAGTCAGAGTTGTTGACATTAGCTTCAACTGAAGGTATATTTTTCCTGAAGTATGATATATGGGCTCGGGTTTAGGGGGTTAGTTTTGTATGGGTCGGGTTGACTCGAACACTGAATAATTATAATTAAGGGTGTAAACGAGCCAAGTCGCGTGTGAGCCACTTGATATTGGCTCGCTAAACGCTCGAATCGGGCCAAGCTTAGATGAGCTCGAGCCTAAAATAAGCTTTTTTTTTCTTTTTTAAAAATAAATGAGCCTGAACCCAAGTTTCACTCATTGAGCATAGCTTGAGGTTTAATATGTTAAATATATCCATATTAGTTTTATTATATATAAAATTATGAAAAAATAACTAATTAATATATATATATATATATATATATAGGAGAGAAATTTTTTGAGAACCATGTTGAGTTTTAAGAACTTAAGAACTCCATTCTAGGCCACACATTTAATTAAATGGATTGGAATATGTGGTTGAGATTAAATCTGACAAAAAAGTCAAAGTAGGAGAGAGAATAAATATGTAACTGATTACAATAACTTTTACGTCCGTTACACATGTGTAAAAAGTCGACTCGGTGCGTAAAAAATTCTGTAATTTTTTTACGTCTATGTAACCTACATATATTACGCATGTGTAAAAAAAATTCAAAAAAAAAATCGTTACACTTAGTTCTTTCGTGTTCTTAAAACTCAAAGGGGTTCTCATTTGAAATCTCCCCTATATATATATATATAGGCTAAGTATAAAATGAAAACCTACTTGAGTTGTGAAAACTCTAGAATCCCATTCTCAACCACATGTTTTTAATTAATGTTTAAATCTTGTGGTCCACAATTAAAGTGAATAAAAAATGTAAATATGAATATAATTTTTTCTCTCTCCTGAAAATATATATAAAAATTAGTAAAAAAATGTTAAAAAATAGCAAAAAAATTTTTTTTTTTTGATGTTTCGATGTTTTGTATTAAATGTTACAATATATATTACGTGTAACAAAAAAAAACGATGTTACATAAGGTTTTCGCGGGTCAGTTTGACTTAGATAAAAGTCATACGTAGTAATACAGTTAAAATCACTAATTATAAACGGGTTAAGAATTAAAATGGGAATATTGATTCGGTTTTATATTTTTAGATGAGGTTGATGTTATTGCTAGATGACACTGAGAGAGTCATACGTTGTAAATTGTTTCCCCTTTTACTAACTCCATCCACGTAAGCAAACACTCGCGCCTGTAAGTCAAGTGACTCTTTCTCTATTTGCTGTCACACAATACATTTTACTAAAATTTATTCTTGATTGATGAACAATTTATTGTTTGATGTTGTAGTCTATTACTAGAACCTATGGAAGCGTGGATGCGGATGGTTCAAGGTAATCACTTGCTGCTTGAAGAATGCCTTATGAAAAGAAACAAATGATGCAAGTCCCGTTGTTGATTTACTAATTTTGTTGTCAAATGATTATGTGTTTGCTTCCATGTGATTTTTTAACTTATGATTCAGATTTTGCTGCACACATTCTTTCAACCTTACTCAGGCGGTGCTAGGTTTTGTCTCACCGGTGAGGATAACCGGAAACACCCTGAATGTATGCCTCTCTCAAATCCATACATGTGTCTGCTTTTATCGAAACTGACTGGGACGGGTTGATCAAGTCGCCACATCAATGGTTTTTTTATAAATAGAATTGTTGTTTCAATCGGGTCAAAGTAGGGAAAATTTATCCCACAAAAGAATATATCAAATAGGCCAAGCGGGTTAACAGCCTTTAATTGCATGCGGCCTCATATTCTTTCACCCAACTATTTCAACTTTTGTTTTTGGTGATTGTAGGACATCGATATGGCAGCCTCTGGGCCGTCGAAGCAAGCACAATTGGTTCCTCCGATGCAATTGCATGCTTCGTTACTTTTCTTTTTTTCATGTTGTTGTCCATATCTCGCGAAACACGTTTCCATTTATGCTGTTATGACATAAATATATCAATTTCTTTCCAAACTATAATAACTTGAAGGCTTTTTGTATTTTTTAAAATTGTGGTAGGCCGTCATATCATCATTCTTGGGTTGTGTATAAAAAGTTTATTAGTTACAAAACCATATGACTTTAAAAGTATGTGCATCTCATGTTACAAAATATCATGAGAGGATCAATGGTGAGAGCGTAAAACATTGACAAAATACTAAACCCAAGAGTAATATGGTCGGGTTTTTACAACTGTAGCAACGCGCGGACACTCATGCTAGTTTTTTTTATTCATGTATCTATGTTACTATAATACTACTATGCATATAAGTAAAATGACAATTAAAACAAACATCTAATATGTTCATATTTTAATAAATCAAAAACTCAAATCAACGGAATACTCACAATCGATGTTACGAATCAACATCGATGCATTCAAATATCAAGATAAAACAAGAGCATAATGCCACGTAACTACTTTGTATCAGTTGTCCATCCACTTGACAAAATTTCAACTTTTTATTAAAGAATTCAAGTACAACTTCATCAATGATATGAATATCTATTTATGCTTTGACAAAGTTTAACTTTATAGTAGACTAAAATAAGCATCCTTCAAACTATTTATAAAAATCATTATAGTTTTTGTGAGTAACTGTGTTTTTTTTATAAATATAACTTTTGTAAAATGAGTAGAAAGACCGGGAAGAAATGTTCTTTAAACAAACAACCACAAACAATTGCAAGACTAAAAAAGGGGCATGAAGATTCGCTCGACCAATGCGATCTTATTATGTCCATGATCAGACTAGATATATCGACTAATCAATTACAAAAAAATTTACAATTACATGTAGTTGAATGCATATAAGTCGATTAGATTAGTAGCTCATTCCTTAAGATTATATATTCAATCAACATAAAGAACGAGCCCAAATTTCTTTTCGGGCTAAGCCCACAAACTTGATTTTGATTCCGAGCCTAAACAACATTGATTTAATAGTTAATTACATAACCATCCTATAAAATTAGCCTGTTTAGTATCCCCAAATTTGACGTAGGAAATAAACATCCAACGCTAGTGAAATGCTGTCTTAAGCCCTCAATGTAAACACCTAAAGTTGCCTTAAGCGCCCTTAATGCGACATATATGCTAAAAATATATAGAGCACTTGCATGATGTAACTGATTCAACAACATAAGCCCAAATTGGGCTGCTTAATTTCATTTAAAGGATCCACTTATTATGAAAGACCCAAACCTGGTTCCGGTCTTCGAGGCATTTTGTTAAGCCCAAATTGTATCCAAGGCCCAAAGTCCTTAGTTCCACTTAGGGCCGTCCAAACCGCTTGATGCTCGAACTCGTTCGTCGCTCGCTCGAAATTTGCTCGGAAAATGCTTGCTCATTTTTTGCTCGATTGTAAACGAGCCGCTCTGCTCGGTTCGGTTTGTAAACGAGCCAAGCAACGAGCAAAGGTCTACTCGGTTCGGTTCGGCTCGAATATTTTTAATTTATTTTATATATAATTATATGTGAACAAATATATAAATATATATACAACACATAAAATATAAGTATGCAATTTTTTAAATCTTTAAAGTTTTCATATTCCATCAATTTTCCACTTCCAATAAGTTTAAACAGTTCTATGGCCCGATAAACCCACCTAGAACCTATACAGAGTTTACACAAGGGTCGAGTAGTGGGTAGAGGTTTTACCAATAAGGCTGCGTGCTATGGTAGAGGGCTTCGAAGCCCCTCCACAGCGCCACGTCAGCGCCACGTGGGCACTGGGGGCATCGAAGCCCCAGGGCTTGATGCCCCTCTATGGTGAAGGGGCTTCGAAGCCCAACCTTTTTTCTTTTTTTTTATTTATAAAACGAAAAAACTAATACAATAATATATAATAAAATAATAAAAAAATACAATAATACTAAAATACAAAATAAATTAAATAAAAAAAATATATAAAAAATTAAAGCTATTTTTAGTCGTCGTCCTCGCCGTCATCTTGCTTATTATTCCAAAGATGTTCAACCAAATCCGATCGAAGGCTGAAATTCGTTTCCTTTTTTTGTGTTTTTAATAAATTAGCAAGTTTCTCATCCTCGTTTAGTGTACATATCGGCTCTGGCTCATCGTTGTACTCGCATTGGCAAATTGCTATACCCGAGTCCTCCAATATCATATTATGCAAGATAATGCAAGTGTACATTATGTTTTTTAACTTATCCATTTGTAGAAAACGAGCCGGTTGTCTAATGATAGACCAACGTTTCTTTAATACACCGAATGCCCTTTCGATGTCTTTTCTTGCCGACTCGTGTTTTTTTCTTGAAATACTGACGTTTTTCGTCAGTCGGGCACGTAAAGCTAAGAACCAACGTGGCCCACTCCGGATAAATACCGTCAACTAGATAATATCCGTATTCGTAGTTGACATCATTCGTGGAAAATGAGATGTCGGGTGAGTATCAGTCTGTGAGACGGTCAAAAATAGGGGACGCATTAATCACAGCTACACCATTGTTTGCACCGGGCATCCCAAAAAACGCATGTCATAACCAAAGATCAGATGATGCAGCCGCCTCAAGAATAACTGTTGGGCCATCATGATCACCCCGATGATATTGACCTTGCCAAGCAACAGGACAGGCTTCCCATTCCCAATGCATGCAATCGAGGCTACCAAGCATCCCAGGAAAACCGTGTCTTTGATGATGCACCTCGTATATTTTTTGTACGTCGCTTTGAGTCGGCTTTCTCAAATATTTTTTATGATATAGTTGTGCAATACCTAAGTTTAACAAATTTAATGAAATTCATGCTTAAAATGTTAAAGTTTTGAATAAATAATTAGAATATTCATACTCACATTCGCAGAATGTGTGAAGCGCTTCACGAGCCACTGTCTCCGACATCTGTAACTACTCTTCCATGGCGTCGTTCGCAGTCCCGTATGCTAATTGACGAATTGCCGCAGTGCATTTTTGCATTGTTGAATATCCCGGTTTACCTCTCGCGTCCGCCCGTTGTTGGAAGAATGCATAAACGCTTTCTAAATCACCAACTATTCGTAAAAATAGTTGGCGACTTATCCGAAAACGGCGCCGAAATCGTTCCAAATCAAAAGTCATGTCCGGTGAAAAATAATCTTTCATCAACCGGTCATGCGCACCTATGCGATCCCGTTGAAGATGAGGCCGTCTTTTTAGTGGTTGTGAGCTTTCGCAATGCTGGACTACGAGTTGGGCAGCCTCTAGAACGGTACTAAATATCACTTCATCCTCTGAATCCAAATTGGAAATATCGTCGATATCGGGCTGGAAGTCGGGTGTGAAAGATGAGTCGGAAGACATATTTGGGGAGAAAGTTTTATAAAGTTTAAATAGAAGAATGGGATGTTTGTAGAAATTGGGTAAATGGTGTGTGTGTGTGTGTGTGTATATATATGTATGTATTTTATATTATTTTAAAAAATTTTTAAACGGTATTATAGCCGTTGCCCCTTCCGTGCCCAGCTTCCCCTCCACCGCTCCCCCCTCCGCGCCCCACCCAACCGCGCGCCCCGGCGGTGTTTGAAGCCCACCACCCCCCCGGTCCGCGCCCCATAGCGTTCAGTCTAAAAGGGTATGTGTACGGATCAAAGTCTGGTTTGTCTTTGGTAGGTAATACTTGTTGCACACCCCTAGCTAGAGAGAGAATGTAATACATTATTGTATTTACTAGGTTAGTAATCTGTTTATTATACGAGTTGAAAAATGATATAATGTCAATAATAAATGTTTACATATTTGATACAAGTTATAAGTGAAATCAAGCATATAAAACAATTATAATTATTTTAAAAAAAAATCCATAATGCTAAATAATTTAGTAAGGCATAACAATTTCTCATAAATTAAATTATATATTACACTAATTATAATAGTGACGAAGGATTAGAGCATAAATTGTTCATAAAGGAAATAATCCAATGGAAAAAGTTTCCATCGGGTTTGAAAATACCGGGCTGATTCAACAAACTTATTTTGAACCAAATATGAATCTGAACCGCTCGTTCAAATGAACATAAAATTAATAATGCACGGACAATGACTTTGACTTTTAAGTTAGAATATATTATCCTTTAAAATAACTCGTTTCGACTCAAACTCATTCTGATCATAACTCTTTTTTATCTGCCCGTTTTGATTTGAACTAATTTTATACTTTTTTAAAACAAATTGTTTTGACCCCAACTTATTTTACTCAAAAAATACATTGACCTAAACTTGTTTTGAACCAAAACCCGAACCCGGCCCGCCTGTTTAAATTAATATAAAACTAAGAATACATGAATAAGGAATTTTATTTTTAAGTTAGAAAATGCTATGATTTAAAACAATACGATTCGACCCGAATTTATTCAAATCATAACCCTTTTTGGCACACATGTTATGACTGCACCAATTTGGTATTCTTTTCGAGCCGAACTCTTTTCGTTCATAACCTGCTTCGAGCCAAATTAATTTTACTAAAAAACCAAAACCTGAACTAAATATAAGTCTGATCAGCCTGTTTAAATTAACATAAAAATTAAGATGGCATGAATAATAAATTTATCTTTATTTCTATGTATAAACTTTTATGTAACATTGTAGTTTTTGCATTTGTTTTATAGAGTCATGTAAAGCAAGAGGTTAAATCTTATACACACATATATAAAATAACCATGATCATCTTTTAGTTGAAATTGGTCAAGGTTGCTCACTCACGTATAGAGAAACGACCTTAGTCACAACACCATTGGTTATGTCGTTTACCAACTACGAACGGATTGGTTTTGTCTATTACGGGCTAATCACAATTGTAACAAAAAGAATGTCAAAAAAATTAAAAGAAAAACTTTGAGATAACCTTAAAAAATAGTATAAGGGCAAATTATTTGCAAAATATAATAAGTTGTTTGCTTACATACCGTATACTTGAACCTAAAATGTATCAAACTATTATAATTTCTTTTCAACTACGCTCTAATTTTTTTGCCCAAATGTAGTCAACTTGTACCTGACACTTTTGGCTTGTAAATTTGTAATATCTTTGTAAAAAAATCCAATCAATTAATCAATTTGTTAAAACCAGCCATTCGTTATAAAACAATAACTTAATTGAGGTAATTATAAATTATTAATAATATAATTTTAAGAAATTTATAATTGGTTTAATTTAGGTAATTAATAAATACTATTAAATAGTAATAAATGCATTAATTGTTATATCATTTAACATTAAAATTTATTAAATTAAAGAAATGGTAATTAAAAAATTAGTTAATTGAGTGGAATATGCATATATGAAAATTGATTAGTTGACATCCTATGTGATAATATATTTGAAAGCCATGTGAAAAATGTTTTGCTTAATAAATTAGTTAGATTAGTTGTAACATGTTTCTTTTTTTACTATGAAATGATTAATTTATACTTTGTAAAGAGGATCATTGTTTCTCATGCATCAATCTTTTAAGTTACACCCAATTAAAAATTGAAAATTGGAATTAATAATCCTAATTTTCTGTTATTGGCCAATAATAATCCCAACTTTGTTTATTCTCACAAGTGGTCCCAAATTTAAAAAAGTTAGCTCTCAATGGTCCCCCGTTAAAAAAACCTAACGGCGTTAAGTTTTTTTGCAAATTTCAAACTGATTTATTAGGGCTTTTGATCGGAAGGAGGATACGAGTCGATTAGTGTAAAACGTAGCTCGAAATGATGCTTCAAATGGCTTGATTAGTGCTTCAAATCGGGTGTTTGAATTTAAAATTAACAAAAATTAAGTTGTTTGGAGTATCGTTTCGAGCTAAGTTTTACATCAATCGACTCGCATCTTTTTTCCGATTAAAAGCCCTAAAAAATCAGTTTGAAATTCGGAAAAAACTTAGCACCGTTAGGTTTTTTTTAACGGGGAACCATTGAGAGCTAACTTTTTTAAATTTGGGACCACCAATGAAAATAAACAAAGTTGGGATCATTATCGGTCAATAACAGAAAGTTGGGATTATTAAAATCCAATTTTCCATTGAATATTTGTCATTTTATAATAGGGTAATGTTTGGGATAACCTAATTAACAAACAAGCTATATTAGTAACCCAAAATCAACTTATTTTTGTTTCGTGTCTTATTAGCTGTTATCATCTTTGAGTCCAATCCCTCGTTATATCGAGAATAAAGCAGATATGCAAAATGAGAGGGTGTGTATGTGCGCACTTGATAAATGATACCAAGAAGGAGGCACACTTACATTGTGTTCCGGAGTTAATTTATTGATGGAAAAGAAACAAAATAGGGGAAAGAATAAAAATTATTGTGTTTCAGAGGTTTTTTAAAAGAAGGAAAAGAAAGAAAATAAAAAAAAATTGTGTTCCAGAGTTTCATTAAATGAAAGAAAAAAAAACAAGATGGAAAGAAAATAAAAAGAAATAAAAAGTAAGATGAAAGGAATTGTTTTATTTTTAATCGGAAAGAAATGAAAAGAAAGAAAGGAAAGGTAAAAAAGAAAAGAAAATAAAAATAAATCATTTCTTTTCTTTTCTTTTATCTTCTTTCCTTTTTTCTTGGGTTTATTCCCATCTCAGTTCGATCAAGAAAAATTTAGTTAGCACCTCGGCCTAGATGAGATCATCTAGCAAGCATTGAGTTTTGCTTGACTGATGCTGGATTGAAATTATAATCAAGAGGCATTCTTGTTTCATGGTGAACTAAGTATTAAACTTAACTCCATGCGTGGAAGGAAGCTTGCATGTGTTCTAATGGAGATTTCCATGAAAATTAAACTAGCAAATTATTCATCCAAGGAAACATAATATTTATTAACCATAATAAAATGTTAAAACTAAGGGGGTGTTTGGAATTCCTTATTTTACATTCTTATAACTTTTTATTAAGTTAATAAGTTACAAAAGTATAACTTATTAACTTTTTCCTCTCACATAAAAAATAATCCCAAACACCTTATTCTTTTTAAAAAAGTTAATAAGTTAAAAGTTAGTGAAAATAAGCAATCCCAAACACCCCCTTAAATACAAAATTATTAAAACCTACTTAATTCTTTTCATCCTTCTATATATTAACTTTTGACAAATTAACACATAAATAACTTTAGGGATGACAATGAGTGGGGTCTGTTTCGGGTTTTGCCGTTTTGGCATTCCCAAACCCATACCCGATCATTAAAGCTCGTCCCAAACCCGTCGGATTTTAATTTGATAATTACCCGTCAGGTTTCGGACTTTCTCACCGGATTCGGGTTTCCTATCAGATTTTAACAAAATACCCGCTGGGTATACCTGGCCCAAAACCTATCGGGTTTCTACCGTGTTTTGACAAATACAGCTAATCGATTACTATAAAAATAAAATGTATCAAATAATTGCCACAGTTTAAACAACTAATATATTTAGAAAACACACACGCACACGCATATATAGAGTCAATGTTATTGGGTAATCTGATAGGGCAATCGGGAAAATTACAAATCCCAAACCAGTCCCAATCTGACAAAAAAATTCAAAACTAATCTCAAACCATCCCAAATTCTAGTAAATTGATTATTACCCGTTCCAATTATGTCAAATATTAGGCATCTCATTATGTTCAGGTTTCGCTTCCATCTCTTGATAACTTATTAAGTTTGAAGGCTCAAGTAAATAAATATAATACCATTTGCACAAACTACAATGCTATTAAGATGCACTCATATAATAATAACCTAGTCTTAATTAAATAAAACTAATATGAGTTGTCAATTTAAAGCAACATATTAAACCAATATAAAATAACTTCACAAAAGAGAAGAAAAAGAAAATAATTATTAAATTCACAATTCACAAAAACAAAAACAATTGGTGTTTGATTTACTTTGTAAAAGAATATTAATTCAAAACAGTTTAGAAAATAATAATATCATGATCTCACCTAGTCACCCCCCATGTGTCTTGTCTTGTTCACTTGGTTCAAACTTCACCAGCCAATCCACAACTCAAACCCGTATACCCATGACCCACACCTACGCAGATACCTTGCTTCCAACACTCTCATACACACCATGCTCATCTTCTTTATTATCTTCTTCTTCATCATCTGTATACTCATCATATTCTTCAGTACTCACATGATCATCCAACGGTGGTTGTTGCTGCCGTGCAGGTGCTTGTTCACCCACGGTGGCTGGTGGCCGTTGAGGGTCTTGTTTTATCGACGGTGGTGGCCATTGGTTCTCCGGTTGAGCTATGATCGGTGTCGATTTCTCGCGGTAAATCGCATCGAGCTGGTCGAAGTATGGACATGTTTTTGAATCCTCGGGTCTCTTTTTGTTGTCTTTTATTTTCTTGTAGTATTTGTTGATGTTTTCCCATTTCTCTTTGCAACGTTTGGCGTTGCGGTTGTATCCGAGGTTCCTCATTGCGGTTGATATCTCCTCCCATAGCGGTCCCTTCGGCACGTTTTCTTGGTACTTGTTGTCGAGTTGTGTTCGGAGGGTGATCAATGCGTTTATCTCGGCTTTCGGCCAACGAGATGATGGGGATGGACCGCTAGTATCGAGATTTTTTAGCGGCGGCGGTGGTGGCGGTAGAGCGGGTGGAGGAAGTTCGCGGTGTGACGGCGGAGGTGGTTGTTGAACTGGTGGTGCTGGTGCTTGTACTTGTTGCGGTACATCTGAAAGTCACGAAAAAAAGTTATATCGAAATGATATTGATGACACTAAAATAGTAACTAAAAATAATATTATTAGCTATAGAGACTAAAAGATTGTGGATTGTACCTATCGGCTTTTTTCTTATTTCATCATTGATTATTGGAACCACGTCAACGTTTTTACCGACTAAAGACTGTAAAAACGTGACGATGGCAGCGTCCTTCGCTGCCACCGTTGATCTCTCTTTAACTAACCGGTCGTGTTCTTGATTCATTTTCGCGAGCTCCTGAGCTCGCCAAGCCTCCTCCTTTGCAATCCGATCTCTCTCTCGCCTCTCGAGAGTGTCAAGGAACTTCATTTGTAGTTCCTCTTGCTTCGCGATAAGTTCCTTCATCAACTTCTCGAAAAACCCCTCCCACTTTCTCTTCTTCTGCGGCGGCTCATCGTCAGAAGTATCTGACGATGAGCCCGAATTAGTCGACCCCGACATATTCGGTTGCATAAAAGGAAAAGTCCTCTTATGATTCACCGGCGGTGGTGGCATCGCCATCACCGCCGGTACCGCCACCGAAATCGGGCTAACATTGTTTTGAATTGTATCACCCCCCACGCCACCAAAAGGCGGCGGAAACGTCGTATTATCGGGCATCCTCACCAAGGCAAGCGGCGGTTTCACGGAAATTGGCGAGGGAGAACCAAATGCGCCACGATGACTCGATTCCAAAGCTTGTAATTGATTGGAAAACCGATAAGTTTTATCCGATTTCAAAGTCCGGCCGTCTTTCGTCCGCCGGTGGTACTTATACACGTTCTCAAATTTCTCTCGACATTTCTTTGCACTCCGATTAAATCCAAGCTCCAACATTTTTCTGATGCATTAAAAAATATCCTTAAACCTTATGCACATCAAATTAACCTTAAACTTAACGTTAACATAAGTAAAACAAGAAACATAATTGTTCCCGAATCCCGTCCTAATTCAACAATCACAATTTGTCAATTTAAAAACAACAAATTCAAATTATAATTCAAAAACGTTAAAAAAAGAAAAAAAAAATCGGATTCCAACTGTCCAACAAAGTCAACTCAAACCGTTGACTTTTCCGGTCAACTAAGTTAGACCACCGATTCATAGATCTCGCCGGAAAATAAGCCAATTCACCACCGGAAATTGAAGTCTGAATTTTATATAAATTTATTAATTATTAAAATTGAAGTCTGAATTTCAACTCACCTGGACACCTCATCCCATAACGGGCCTTTGAGATTCGAATCACGAAACGCTGCATCCATTTCTGACCGGATTCTAATCAACGCCGACGTCTCTTGCTTCGGCCACCGGTTGCCGCCGGAATTCCGGTCAACTTCCTCCGTTAACCCACCTTCATCAAACCCACCTCCATTTACACCAGCTGCCACGGTGTCACTGCCGGAGTTTACGATAGTCGCCGGAGCTGCTTCCATCGATGTAGATTTTGTGGAAGAAAGTAGTAGTAGTAATAATAATAATAATAATAATAATAATAATAGTAGTAGTAATAAGTATTATAATATATAAAATGCATCAATCAAAGAAACAAAAGAAGGGTGAATTGTTGAGGGTTATATGTAAGTTGAATTTAATAATTTATTTTGGTGGGGATCTGCCTGTCGATCTCACACCCAGAATAATAAATATTATTGAAATGTAAAAAAAAAAGATATTAAATTAGTTATTAAATAAATAAAAGAAACTCTTTTTTTCTTTTAATGTGGGAATCTTCTGCTGTCATTGTTCGTTCATTGCCTTCTGTTGTGTTATTAAACAAGTTGTGTATAAACAAATACGGAGATATCATTTTTGTAAAAATTTGCTTATCATGTGTTTCTTTTCTTTAATAAGTCACTCAATTATTTACATTTTTCTATATCTATATCTAACCCCTAATATATATATTTATATATATATATATTTGGATATTATATTGTTACATATCAATGATTCATTGACTCGTTATACCCAAGAAAAATTTACTCTATCAGCAGTTACTGACTTTCTCTAAAGGTTGTTGTCAGTTCAAGTTTTGTTCGTAATAAATTGTCGTGCACAAGTTAGGGTTTTACATCGTGAGCCTACAGGTAGTGAATTTTCTCTAAAATTGGTGGCAGCTCAGGTCAGTATTGTTTGAGATTAGGCGCATAAGTGGCCTTTTGCCAATGGATGTACCTAGGTGGTCAAACTTTATAGGTTTTTCAAAAAAATCAGTGATTCGTTAAGTTCTAAAATATCTAGAATCTGTGTTGGGCTGTCACTCTGAAGAAACGATCCTAAATACTTGAACTTGGTTGTCTGACAAACTACTAGACCTACAATACTGATTTGGGTATCCTCATCATTTGCACCACTAAAGTTACAATACAAATACTAGGTTTTAGAACGACTATCATTAAACTTTTATGCTCTAAGGCTACTCGCCATTCCTCCAACCTTTCCTTTAATATCACTTGACACTTCGATACCAATACAATATCATATATGAAAATCTTATACGAAAAAAATATATGGGCTAAGTGTTGATCTTTGATGAAGACACGTCTCCACAGGGAATAAATATGTGTCCTCAATTGGTGCCCCAACGCTTGTTATGACCCCGTCACACATATCCTTAATTACCTCTATATATTTTACAGTCTTCAAGCTATCCTAAATCACTCAATGTGACACATTATCATTGGCCTTTTTAAGGTAAATGAAATCATATGCAAGTCTTCTTTACCCTAAACTTCTCCATTAATCTCCGTGAAATGTGTATCGGCTTCATAGTCAACCATCCTAACATAAATTCCAATTGGTTCACCAACCTGGGTTTCACGTCTAATATATTATTATTGCCTCGATAATATTTCCATAGTTTCATAGTAAAGAAGATATATGCTTGCGTTCACATATATTATTTGAAATACTTCGGAATCTAAATGGAATTTTTCATATTAAAATAATAACTATTTATATTTCTATTATGATGTTTTAATGAATTTCTAAGTTAAATAATAAATTAAGTGTTGGCCAAAATTATCAAAATATAGTTTTGAAAAATAAAAGTTGATGGACCATATATGTTAAAAATGATGAAGCATAGTTAATGTTGAAGAATAAAAAGTTTTGTCGAACAATAGAACGTTCCTGATAAGTTTCACTCACATATAGTAAGGTTTGAATAAAGTGACAAATAAAGCAAGCGTTTTATTTTTCAAATCAGATATAAAGGTTGTTTCCACCGATACCTCCTCTTGAAAGAAACTTTTTTTTATATAAAGTATGTATATATAAAAAGCTGAAGGATCGATTATGTATATGTTAAATCATCAAACTTGTTTATTTTGATGTAGAACACATGAAAAGCGTCTGGACATGAAAAAAAGAGAAAAATAGTCGCACTAAAGTGAATGTATGATAGTCTACTTTAATCTGCTTCAATAGAGGGTATGTTTTGAATAAAAAAATGAGTTAACCAGCTTCATGAATGTGACAGGGTGGTTTTGATGTAAACAGTGTTTTAAACATTATAACATGTTCAAATGTATTATAATAGTCAATAGTGAAAGTGTTGTGGATAAAAATTCAAGAAACAAAGTAGTTCTTTGAACAAAGTGACAAATTGTGGCTGAGTTAATGTAGATTGTATTCAAATAGCTTTAAAATGTTCAATAATAATGGTACTAGGTTTTATTTTTTTAATGGCGGCTATTGAAAATACAATAAAAACTAGCAACACGTTAAAACAAAATGAGAATACAATACTATACAAGCTATTTTTCACATGTACAAACATGGTTAATTTATCTCTACAACTTGACCCGATGTTTGTTGTTAACTATTTACTTATTCCGGGCCCTCCGTTTTGAGTTAAACTGGAATGCTTATAAAATTCAAGTATTATTACTTCGATTATTTACAAACTACAATTTAATCATTGACTTGTGTGCTTATTTGTTTAATTGTTATATACGTGAAATTCAAGTGGTTGTCTCATTAAGTATGATCATACGCCCCCCTTTGCACTTGGGTCCATTTGTATCGAGTGGAAAAGGGACCTCATTATCCAAGTACGTTGGTAGCCCAAACTGGAAAGGACCTTCGTTTGTTCTTTACACTCAGTTCCATTGCATCGAGTGTAAAGAACCCTTTTGTGCTTTTCATAAGTTTTCATGGAATTGTATGGATTTTACGTAGTATTTAAACTGTGGAAATCTCACCAGCTATATTTATAGCTGACCGTATTTTATACATATGTTACAGGTACCGTGATTAGAGGATGTAGAACTAGAAGACACTTAGAATAACTAGGTTATTTAATAAACGAGACATTTGTTTTTATTATGATTTGATTTCAATTTTTGTTCTTATTTGAACTTGTGTACTTGGCAATTTAATGAATTAATGTTATTATGGTCACTTAATAGTGTCACGTGTGTTTAAGCAATCTGCACGTCACACTCGGGCGTTTCCGCTTAAGCCGGGGTGTTACAGATTGGTATCAGAGACGTGGCTATAAGATAGGGCATTAGACGTAGTGTTATAGTTTAGCTATAGCTTAATTGTTTAAATTGTTTAGGTTGCATGATTAGAAAATTATGTGGGCCTTTATTTGATTGTTTGAACGCACTTACTATTATTGCTATATTGCTTAATTCGTTTACGCCTCATGTATACAAAAGCACACACAAGTCTAAGGCTTAGGCCTAAAAATCAAAATTTTCAAAGGATTTACAAACAAGTTTCGTTTGCGTGTTCCGATAATTCTTCTGCATAAAGATGACTCGTTATGGCGGGTATGTAGTAACTGGAAGGGGGACGTGCTTGTTTCCCGAACTCTTGACACCAAGGTTCATGAAACCTAAGGATAAGCAATGCGCATATATCCAATCAGACGCTGGACCCGGTTGCTTACCTGGAGAGTTCATGAAGGGCATGAAACTTATTAGGCCAAAATGTACCATCCAAACGCCATACGAGTCACCACTTTATGTTTTCAACCGTGATCATGTCCTCTTTGTGATAAGGATATGGTTGCATCCCTTAGGATGTCACACAAGTCATGGTGGTTCATGCAACGTGTGACTCCGACCCTCTATGTTTTACAATGTGTTTTAACCGAAAGTCTATCAAGTTGTGATGATACACGAATACCCAGCTTTTGGTTCGTTTTATTTTCGAAATTTCGATTTTGTGTTGGAACATAAGAGTCCATGGTGGTTCATGAAAACTCTAAGTTCCTCACAACAATTATTATATTTATGGTTTTCATATTTTAACAAACTTTACAAAAGATTCATTTTCTTTATATATGTCATGCACTATTCCGAGTCTCGCGATTTTCGAAACCCTTGTTCGTAGAATGGCTTCCCGCAACCTTAAGCGTCACTCATCTGGAACCTCTAGCCGCAAGATAACTTCTCAGATCACCAAGCACCTGACAGCGGTCCTCCCTAATATCATGACCCAGATGCACCAGAACATCATGGCTAACGTTAAACCTCCTCCTCCCCCGCCTTCAGCTCCCGTTGTAACCTATAAGAACTTTACCGATGCCAAACCTACCAAATTTGATGGAACACAAGGTGCCACTACCCTACTTTAGTGGTACAAAAATATAGAAAGCGTGTTTTACCAAATTGAATGTCCTGATGATAAGCGAACCCGATTCGCTACAGGTATGTTCGAGCAAGGCGCACTTACATGGTGGGTCAAGGAAAAGACGAACCGCGGTACTGAAGCTGCCATGGCCTTGCCATGGAACGAATTGAAGGATCTCATGACCCAACAGTTTTGTCCTCCAAATGAGCTTATGAATTTAGAGGCTGAGTTTTGGAACCTTAAACAAGAGGGTGGTGAGCACTTCGCTTACACCTCTCGTTTCAATGAACTTAGTGTGTTGGTGCCGCATCTTGTTACCCCTACCTTACGTGCCATCGATAAGTACATTAGGGGACTACCGAGACAGATTCAAGACAGTGTTTTTAGTAGCTTGCCTAAGGAACTTGGCGACACAATCAATCTGGCTGCTACATTAACTGACAACCATGTCAAAGCCAGGACTTTAACATTGAAATCATCCAAGAAACCGACCGATAAACTTGCTGCTGAACCAAAAGAAACCAAGCCTAGACCATGCAAACCCGCCTACTCTTCCACCCATCACCGCGAAAGAAAGCGCAAGAACTACGCGCTAACCCAACAAGCCGCACCTCAACCCCAAACCAACACCGCACCACCTTTCAAGAAGCCTTCTAATGGACCCCATCCCCATTGCACTACTTGCCTTCGCCACCATTCGGCGAATTCTGCTTGTCGTCAATGAAACCGTTGTAACTGTTTCGGGCATTTTAGTACCACCTGTTGTGAAACCACCATAGCGGCTCCCCCGAGGGCTGCTCAGCCAAACCCCCGACCCGTGCCATATGTCCAACACGTGAACCAAATGCGGGCTTGCTATAATTGTGGTGAACTTGGCCACTTTCGTAGTGCGTGTCCACGACTCACAAACGTTAACGCACTTCGGCAGGCATCTGCTCCGCAATTCCAACTCCAAGCATACCAAGCCTACCAAGCGATTCAACCACAAGTTCCTCAATTGATGGCTAATCAAGCTCCACCACTGCTAGCTATTCAAGCACCTGCACCTCAAGAGGGTCAAGTCGTTCAAGCTCCTCAAGATAACCATGGGCGTGCTTTCATGATGAATGCCCACCAAGCGTAACAAAACGACGATGTGGTGAACGGTACGTTTCTTGTAGAGGGCCACTTTGCATCTATATTATTTAACACCGGTGCCGATATGAGTTTTATGTCTTTTGAATTTGAGTCCTTGCTTGCTAAACCTCGGTCTAAACTTAAGAGCTCGTACACTGTTGAAGTAGCGAATGGTAAATCTGTAACAATCGATTCCGTTGTTCGAAGTAGCAAGATGAATCTTAATGGCCATGCGTTCTCAATCGACCTCATCCCGATGCAATTAGGAAGTTTCGACATCATAGTAGGCATGGATTGCTTGTCCTCTCACCATGCTGAAATCGTTTTCTTCGAGAAGATTATTCGTATTCCGATTGCCGATGGTCAAACTCTTCGTGTTATTGGTGAAAATCCCTCTCCTTCTAGCCTTAACCTCATAACTTGCTCTCAAGCCTATACGTACTTACGTAAGAAGTATGTAGCGTTCGTGGCTCACGTGGTTGAAAAGAATGAGCAAAAGATTGAAGACATTCTGGTTGTTCGTGAGTATCTGATGTAACACAAAGTGTACATCTTATTACATTGAATTATCCTCATATTTATGCCGAACTCCATGCAAGTTCATTGTTTTTTGTACTTATTTGAGTTATTTGTGAATTTGCAGGTCCGGGCGCCCGCCCGATAAAGAAAACATGAAAAGATGGCGTTTCAGAGGCAAAAATAGCAATCTGCCAGACTTGCACGGCCATGCCAGCCCGTGCACCTGCCCGTGCCAAACAGGAAATGTGCTAGTACAAGCCAGTGCATGATCTAATGCTGAGAAAAGTCAAAATAACCAGCCCGTGCCAGAACAGAGAAATCTGACTTTTTGGTCAGATTAAAGCCAATGTTTGACTTTCCACAAATAGGCACGGCCGTGCAAGTGCCCGTGCCAAACGTCTAGACATCATATATACACATCCATTATCCTCATTTTTGAGTGTAGAGTCTTGGGGATTTTCTCTCAATCAAGTGCAGCAATTTTAGGGGATTCTTGGAGGCTTCCACCAACATAAGATTCATAATTCCATCCTTCAATCCTTACTTGATTTTGGTTTGCATTTCAATGTTTAATAGCATGTTTTGTAAGCTTATTTCTAGATTGATTGTAGTTGTATTAAGCCTTATGGGCTAAAAACATTTACTATCTAGACATTGTTGAAGCTTTTACTATTGTGATTTTTATCTATGTATGGTTATGGTAATTTGGTTTTATTTCAAGGAAATGTTGAAGTTATGAGTTGATATTGATGGTGTTCATGCTTGTTAGAATTGCATACGTTGTTAGTCTTACAAATGTTTAGGCATTCATGTTGGAAAACTATGTTCTAGATGTTTGTTTATAAACTTTGAATGTTCATGTTTCTTTGTTTACATTGCTAAGTTAGGAATGACTAGTAAAGATTAGTTTGGTTATAATATTATTGATGAGCATGAAACCCTACACTTGATATTAGAAAATTGATGAGTGTTGTTATGATTCTTGACTTGGTAATGACTTGCTAGTTAAAGTTTCATAAGTTGATGTTTAATTCATGAGTTTAGCTAATTTAGTGTAATTTTAGGTGGTTAGAATGTTGTTCATGCTACCTTTCATTTGATTATGAGACTTTGTTATTTTGACAAACAAGTTAGTCTATGTTTAATTCTTAATTGAAAGCCCATCATGATGATTAATTATTAGTATTAGGTTGCGTGATTGTAATCTAGTATTTATGCTTGGATTCATGATGTTTACCATATCATTGCTATTTTATCACATTGGTAGAGTGGATGCATGTCTAGGAAGTTTTTTTGGGTTGATTGTTTCTTGTATTTTTACTTGCTTTGTTGTATGCTAGTTTAGTTAGTTAAAAACTCAAATTAAGATTTCTTTGTTCGGTTAGTCATTTACAAAGATTTAGTACTAGAAAATTACCGTATCCATGGATTGATACTCGGTTCTTGCCGACACTTTATTACAAACGATAGGTACACTTGCCTTTCGTGTGTGGTTTAGTTTTAGGTGAAAACCTATTTTTAAAACCCGATTTGTGTGGAACTTTTATCCAAATTTATATATATATTCACACACGTCAGTATCCCGAAGTGTTTCTCGACGACGTTTCTGGTCTTCCTCCCGTTCGAGAAGTTGAATTCCGCATTGACCTTGTGCCTAGTGCAACTCCGATTGCAAAGGCTCCTTACCGTCTCGCACCCTCCGAGATGCAAGAATTGTCTACCCAACTCCAAGAACTTTCGGAAAAAGGGTTCATCAGCCCTAGTTCGTCTCCATGGGGCGCACCTGTTTTGTTCGTCAAGAAGAAAGATGGTTCCTTCCGTATGTGTATCGACTACCGCGAGCTCAACAAGCTTATGGTAAAAAATCGTTACCCCTTACCTCGCATCGATGATCTCTTCGATCAACTTCAAAGAGCTTCTTGCTTCTCCCAGATTGATCTTCGTTCGGGTTACCATCAACTACGCGTGCATGAAGATGATGTACCCAAGACCGCCTTCCGAACTCGATACGGACATTACGAGTTTAGGGTTATGCCATTTGGGTTAACCAATGCACCCGCGATATTCATGGACCTCATGAACCGCGTATGCAAGCCATACTTAGATAAATTCGTGATTGTCCTTATTGATGATATCCTCATATATTCTAAGTCCAAAACCGAGCATACAAAGCACCTTCATTCCATCCTTGATTTCTTGAGGAAGGAATAACTTTACGCGAAGTTCTCGAAGTGTGAATTTTGGTTAAGCGAAAGTCCGTTCTTGGGGCACATAGTAAACAAAAAGGGTATTCACGTTGACCCCGCCAAAGTTGAAGCCATCAAGAATTGGAAGACTCCAGCCTCTCCTACCGAAGTTCGTTCGTTTCTTGGTCTCGCAGGTTATTATCGTCGCTTCATCCTCAATTTTTCCAAGATCGCTTTGCCCTTAACCGCTTTGACTCACAAGGATAAGCCTTTCGTGTGGGAACCAAAGCAAGATGAAGCCTTCCGAACTCTCAAACGTATGCTTTGCGATGCGCCGATCCTTGCTCTCCCCGAGGGCAACAAGGACTTTGTTGTCTATTGCGATGCTTCTAACCAAGGCCTCGGTTGTGTACTTATGCAACGAGGTAAAGTCATTGCCTACGCTTCACAGCAACTCAAAGTTCATGAAAGGAATTACACGACGCATGATCTCGAGCTTGGTGCTGTTGTTTTTGCGTTGAAAATTTGGAGACATTACCTTTATGGCACAAAATGTGTGGTATTCACCGACCACAAGAGTCTTCAACACATTTTTGACCAAAAGGATTTGAACATGCGGCAACGTCGATGGGCCGAAATATTTAGTGATTACGACTGCGAAATCCGCTACCATCCCGGTAAAGCGAATGTTGTAATCGATGCTCTTAGCCGAAAGACCCATGTGAAATCTATCTTGTTTCATAGTGTGACCGTCCAAACCGATCTCCGAATCTTTGAAGCCCAACATGTCCCAGTCACCGAGGGTAATATGCACGACGAAATGTCTTGTGGCGCTGAGCTTCAACTTGAAACTAAGCGTGATGGTTTGTTATATTACCTTAATCGTTTGTGGGTTCCCAATCGTAACGATCTTCGTACTTTCATCATGGACGAAGCTCATAAGTCACGATATTCTATTCATCCCGGTGCGGATAAGATGTATTTCGACTTACGGTCCACATTTTGGTGGCCCGGCATGAAGAAAGACATTGCATTGTACGTCGCAAAGTGCCTTACTTGCGCCAAAGTTAAGGCCGAGCATCAGCGACCATCTGGTTTACTCGTGCAACCGCACATCCCAATTTGGAAATGGGAAGATGTGACCATGGATTTCGTATTCAAACTCCCAACCACTCGAAACCGCCACGATGGAATTTGGGTTATTGTTGACCGTTTAACTAAGTCCGTACACTTCATTCCGATCAACGAAAAGTTCTCGGTGGACCAACTCGCTCAAATCTATGTTCAACGTATCGTGTGTCGTCATGGTGTACCCTTGCGTATTATTTCCGGTCGTGATAGTCGTTTTACTTCTCGCTTTTGGTCATCTTTGCAAACTACTTTGGGAACTCGTTTGGACCTTAGCACCGCCTATCACCCTCAAACTGATGGGCAATCCGAGCGAATGATTTAAACGCTTGAGGATATGCTTAGGTCTTGTGTTTGGATTTTGGTGGAAATTGGGATTCTCACCTTCATTTGATCGAGTTTTCCTACAACACTAGTTTCCACACAAGCATCGGTATGGCTCCATTTGAAGCACTCTATGGTCGTAAATGTCGTTCTCCGATTTGTTGGATTGAGATTGGTGAAACCAAAATCACCGGTCCCGAACTTGTCCAAGAGACCACCGATCGAATTGCGCAAATTCGACAAAATCTTTTAGCCTCTCGTAGTCGTCAAAAGAGCTACGCAGATAATCGTCAACGACCTCTTGAGTTCAATGTTGGTGATCGTGTTCTTCTCAAGGTATCTCCTTGGAAGGGTGTTGTTCGTTTCGGTACGGTATGTTGGACCTTTCAAAATTCTCGATCGTGTTGGTAGCGTGGCATATACTCTTGAACTTCCGCAAGAACTCGTGAATGTTCATCCGACGTTTCATGTGTCGAATATTAAGAAATGCTTAGCCGAGGAAAATCTCCACATACCAATTGACGAAGTTCGCATCGATGAATCTATGCACTTTGTTGAGAAACCGGTGGAAATAATGGACCGCATGGAGAAAGAGACCAAACGTAGTCGTATACCTTTGGTAAAGGTACGTTGGGAATCTAAACGAGGCGCTGAATTCACTTGGGAGCGGGAAGACCAAATGCGAACTAAGTATCCCCATTTGTTTGATACGGATTCTTTAACCTAATTTCGGAACGAAATTTTCAAAAGTAGGGAATGCTGTGACATTCGTCAATTTCGATTCGTATTTGTATTTGTAAACCCGACCCAATGGGTCGTTTCGATGTATTATTGATCATTTAATAAAGTATTTCGGACACTTAATGTTCGATGTTCGTTCATTTATTACTATGCCCAATTTATTTATGAAATCCCGAGCCTTAAACATTAATTGAGTCGTGCGGGTTAATCGCGTAAACAATCCAAAACCAAATGTTATATAATTCGTTTATAAAGTTTAAAGCCAAAAGTGTAAACATCGAAAACTTATATTAACTTAAAAGAATTAAAAATATATTTAAAATGTTTATGAAACTTGAGGGGCCTAAAATGTAAATACTATTTAAATTATATTATTTAAAATATAACCCAACCCTAACCCCGCCCCCTTGCCCGTTTTTCCGGCCGCCGTCGCCGGCAAGTCCCAAACACCCTCCAAACCTCAATCGTTGACCCGTTTTGTTAGTTTAACGCGTTATATCGTTGATATTACATCGTAATCAACTTATTAATTGCATTATAACAAACTTTAAACCACGGATTTGACCCGTAATAGTCGCCGGAAATCACGGAATCACCATTAACAAATTTAACGCGTACATGCTCCAATTGAGTGTATAAATAGGGGCTTAGGACACTGTAAAACTCGCTCATACCTTTCTTTCTCTCTAAATCACTCTATAATACCCGTAATTTTTCTTCCAAGGTCCGGCTCCGGCGAGTTCATTTCCGGCAAACTTAAGACCAAAATCAGGTGATTAAAGTATGCATATTAACGGCGTATAATCAACAAACAAAACCCTAAGCTTTAATCAACGTTCATGGAACCATTTTCTTCAATTGAAAACCTAGGGTTTCAATTAGAGAAGATGAACTTAAGCTTGTATCTTTATATATTTATTTCCATGTTGTTAACGAATTACAAAACTAGTTCACTGGTTAAGTCCTGTCCTCATCACACGCGAGACCCGGGTTTGAAACTGGGGTCAACCCTTTTGTTTTTTGTTAACTGCTTATTTATTATTATAATTATTATTAAAAATCATTAGAAACTAATATTATATATACATAATTGAAACCAGTTAATTAACGAATATCCATCCTAGACCAGTTGGTTAATACCTCATACCCATAACGCACAGACCCGGGTTCGAAACCCCGGGTCAGAACCGTTTTCTTTTTTTTTATAAGTTTATTTAAATTATTATTCTCTACTTAATTATTTTAATCAATGAAAAATCAAAATAAACTTATAAAAACCTTTTTAATTTAACTAAAAATTATGTAAATTAATTATAAAATGTATCTTACCAATTTACATTTAAAAACCAAGTCTTTCGTTTTCGTAAATCGTTATTAAAAATCATTTACTAATCGTAACGTAACCTTTAATTTACTAAAAATCATCTCGTTAAAGCAATAATTATGTTTTCAACTTATAAACACTAATTCAAGCTTTTCGAGCATATAAACTTCGTTAGTGCTAATTAATATTACAACCAACCTTTCGCTAAAGCTTAAATAATAATAAAATAATCAAGAATATAAAAGTAATATAAAATAACACCTTTCAAGTTATACAATAAAAAAGCCCGTACGATTATCAATTAAGCCTCGTTTTACCTATTATAGTTAGTGCGGATCTCTCATTTTGGCTTTCGTGACGCGTTCAATTGTTTGCCATCTTCAACGCTTTCGAGTTTTCCTTTTTTACTTCAATTACTAAGGTGAGTTTTCACAACCCCTTTTTTTAAATGTTTTGGGGTAGCATATGTATCCATTATAAAATTCAAGTATTATTACTTCGATTACTTACAAACTACAATTCAATCATGGACTTGTGTGCTTATTTGGTTAATTGTTATATTCGTGGAATTCAAGTGGTTGTCTCATTAAGTATGATCATACGCCCCCCTTTGCACTCATGTCCATTTGTATCGAGTGGAAAAGAGACCTCATTATCCAAGTACGTTGGTAGCCCCAACTGGAAAGGACCTTCGTTTGTTCTTTACACTCAGGTCCATTGCATCGAATGTAAAGAACCCTTATGTGCTTTTCACAAGTTTTCATGGAATTGTATGGATTTTACGTAGTATTTAAACTGTGGAAATCTCACCAGCTATATTTATAGCTGACCGTATTTTATACATATGTTACAGGTACCGTGATTAGAGGATGAAGGACTAGAAGACACTTAGAATAACTAGGTTATTTAATAAACGAGATATTTGTTTTTATTATGATTTGATTTCAATTTGTGTTCTTATTTGAACTTGTGTACTTGGCAATTTAATGAATTAATGTTATTATAATCACTTAATAGTGTCACGTGTGTTTGAGCAATCTGTACGTTACACTCGGACGTTTCCGCTTAAGCCGGGGTGTTACACTGAGTTTGTACAATTGTACCCATTTTATGTGCTATGGATTGTGTACACACTCACGTCTCTTCGTTATGGTAGAGTTTTAACTATCTGTTCTGAAAAGCCAACATGTTTTATTTTTCCACGAAAGTGAGTGTTTGATTTTTTGTTTTTTTGATAAAATTTTAACTCTTCGACGTTGTTATATTGAATTCATGTAAATTAAATGTTATTAATTTGGTCCAAGATTATTTATGAACAGATATTATATAATATTTTATATATCAAAAGCTGGTTTATTTTAGTTACATATTTCAAAAAAATAGAAAAGATGAATGAGTACAACGGCAATAAATTAATTTGTTATATTTATGTTGTATTAAGGGTGTGTTTGGGATTCCTTATTTTCCTCTTATTATGACTTATGATGGTTGAATAAGTCTTTTTTGTGTTAAGAAAGTGTTTGGGAACACATAAAGCCTTTTCCAAATCTCCTTATCAACAAAGCCAAAATAAGGGTTTTCAATAAGTTGGAGTTTGCTAACTTATCTCCTTATAGGATTAGAATACCCATTACACCCTTCCAAGTTCCATTTCACCAAACTTATTCACTTATACAAAAATATCCTTTTTGGTCATTTATATCTTAAAAAACAACTTATTGTCTTATGTTAATCCAAACACTTTTTTGGAAACTCCTTATTAGAAAGCCATAACACCTTTTCAACTTATCACAAAAAGGCCTTTTTAACTTAAATAAGGAATCCCAAACACACCCTAAGTGTTTCAGAATAAAATTTCTTAGATATTAGAAGTATATAAGATTATAGGGTTGAGTTATTATATAAATGCTAACAAAAATTAAAAGTGTGAAAAGACATAATTAATTCACATGTGTCAAGTGGAGACCAAAATAAAAATAATATAAAAGTAATAGACTAATAATACACATTTTCTCTCTTCACATGCGAATCATATGTTAATTCTCCTATCATTTTAAAACATCTATAACTTTTATATATGAATTCAAAAAAAAAAATTCACCATAATAATAATTTTTTTTATCTTTCATATGAGTATGATTTTGTTGTATAAAAATTAAAGCAAAAACTACGTCATTATGCCTTTTTGCTTACCATTGTGTCCTTTTTCGTCATTGTGTCTTTCTGTTTGCCATTGTGTTTTTTTTCGCCATTGTATCTTTCAACTCATCATTGTGTTTTTTTAATACTAATAACACCGCTATATAATAATAATATGTAAATATAATGAAAAATAACAACAACTTATCTAATACATAAAACACAATAACCTGAAACGTAAAACACAATGACTAATAAATATAACACAATGACCTGAAACGTAAACAATGATGAATACATATAACACAATGACTTGAAACTTAAAACACAATAGAAACCGCATATTACACAATGACTTGAATGTAATACACAATGAACATAATACTATTTTTCTCAAATCAAGTGAATGTCGCATGTCAATTCCGAACAAAAGACAATGAACGTGTTACACAATGACTAAACACAATAATAAATAGAAAGACAAATGTTGTGACGTAATTTTTTTTTTAATTTTTATCTTTAATATGAGTATCAATTGAAAAACACAATGAACAAAATCTATAACACAATCCATAGAAAAACCAAATTAAAAAACACAATAAACAACCAAATAACACAATATAAAAACCCACTATTTTTTTTATTTTTATATAACAACATGATGTTCATATGGTGAAAACGCTTGTTATATAACACATATTAAAGATAAAAAAAATGTTTGTTATTATGGTGATTTTTTTTAAAATGTCGTATGAAAAAGTTATGAACATTTTAAAATTATGAGGGAATGACATGTGTCTCGTATTTAGAGAGAGAAAGTTATCATAAGTTGGTTATTACTTTAATGCTCTTTGCATTAATTTTTATTTTTAAATTAATCTTCACTATTCAAATCTAAGATTAATGAATTATATTTTTTCTCACCCTTCTCATTTTTGTTGTACTTTGTTTTTTAACCTATCCCTAAGATTATAATCTATAATTATTAACACTACTCCTCTCATACTTGTTACCACGGATACTCGTTGCCCAAGTTGTTAAAAGGAAAATATATATATCCCAACATGACCAAGTTCAAAAGTCAAAACCAATTCATGAACTCTTTCTTTGTTGTTTCAAGCTTCAAAACTCAATGGCCACATAAGGTACAATACTTAATGTATAAATTGTGTAATAGACCAATAGTCTACTAAATGCATAAATACCTTGTGATTGCATGTTATATATACATTATGGGCGTCTAACTCAAGGCCGTATGCCATTATAAACAGCAAAACGTACCCCACCTAGTTTAAGGTTCAATGACACCCATCACCATTAATGACTTTCGTAAATGCTCATAAATGCATTAATTTATTTTACACATAAGTAGTTTTCATCCATTTATGTTCTAGGTCATAGCTCAATGAATCATCCATCACCACACGAATGCTTAAAGAAACTATAAAATATGTAAGGCTAAGGGTATTGGGGCTTGATCCAAGCCCAAGTGATCCAATATATTTACGACACGTAGGCGGTAAGGTGGCACAGGATCAAGCCCCAGAGGGTGTAGTGGTCCAGGTAATCCGGAGCTTGATTGAATTAATAATAATATACAACATTACATTAATAATAATTTAAAATATTACTAGTCTAATACAAGATTATCGGGTCTTCTATCCCACAAATGCTCGACCAACTCATGCCGAAGGTTGTCGTGTATCTCACGGCTCTTGATGATATTTAAGTTGTCTAGTCGTTGTTCATTGGTGATCGTCGATTCTTGTCTTGGAATATCACCTTGGTAGTTTTAACAAATAGCGTGACCCTCGTCTTCTAGTATCATGTTATGTAGGATTACACACGTGTAGACGACTTCCGTTATCTTCTTTCCTGTCCAAAATTTTATTGGATTCGCCAATATTGCCCATTTTTTCTTTAGGACTCCAAACGCCCTTTCAATATCTTTTCTGGCTAATTCTTGTCTCTTCGTGAAGTACTTTTGTTTGTCAGAAAGTGGAGACGCATAAGCTTGAACTAGTGTCCCCCATTCGCTGTAAATACCATCAACGAGGTAGTACCCGTACTTGAAGTGTTCTCCATTTGCAAAAAAAGCCTGAGGGGGTTCAACCCCGTCAATAAGGTCATCGAATATCGGTGATTGATCGATAACATTGAGGTCATTATTTGACCCGGCAACCCTAAAGAACGCATGACAAAACTAAAGATCCTGTGACGCCACCGCCTTAAGTACAATAGTAGGACCGGGGTGATCACCTTGGTGGAATTGACCTCGCCAAGCAGTAGGACACATAGCCCAACCAACATGCATACAATCGAGGCTACCGAGCATCCTAGGGAAACCATACCTTTCACTGTGCACCTTGTATATGCGTTGGATATCATACATTGTTGGTTTACGTAAGTATCTCCGCTTGTATAGCGATATGACCCCTAAATATAATTATTTAAAATTATATAAATAAATGTAAATAATAAAATTTTAAAAAAAACTATATACCTTTACAAAAGTGGTTAAGCGAATCGCGTCCGGTCTTTTTAGCCATTTGTAGATACTCGTCCAACATGTCCGAGCCAACACCATACGCTAGTTGCCGAAGAGCGGCGGTAATTTTTTGAGTAGGCGTGAACCCGGGATGACCTCTAGCGTCATCCCTTTGTTGAAAATACTCAAAGTGCTCCGGCATGTCATTTGCTAGACGCATGAATAATCGTCTAGTCATTGAAAACGGGTTTTAAAACTTTCCTCACCATATGCGGGATCGGGGCTAACTTAGTGACGTATCAAAGTTTCATTAGTAGTCTTTCGATCACAAAGACGTGGTTGCCGGAATAATGGGGCTCGAGGGCGTCTTTGATCGATCAAAAAATTTATCGTCGTTTGAACCGCTTGACAAATGAGTTCGTCTTCTTCGGAAGAATTGGAAGACGAAGACGAAGAAGATGAAGACGATGCCATTTATAAAAATGGAGAGAAATATAGTTTTGGTAGAGGGAAAGTATGGTTTTTTAAGAGAATAAGAGAGAATGGGGTGAGTTTTAATTAAAATGGAGTGTGTGGATTGGTATTTATAGGTTAAACAAAAAAAACTTTTTTAAAAAACCACCCCAACGGCTATATTTCCCACGCGGATTGCCCCGCGCCAAGGTGGTAGCGGTGTTCGCGAGTCAGGTGACCACGCCGGGCCTCCGCGCCCCCCATCCACGAGACCATTACCCTCAGCCTAAACAAATATGAACAAAGTTCACAAGTATTTATGCATGTTCTTAGTAATTTTGATCAAATTTGACCCACAACAGAATTTCAAGGAAAAGAGTGTGTTAATCTAGTCACCCACTATGGATGAAACACTAGCAAAAGAATCATTGAAGTTCAAATCGAATTATAAGATTAAAAATTGTAGACTTGTGATTTTAGAGAAAAATGATGTTTTAAGCTATTTTGGCCTCAAAGCAAAATATGAAAGTTATAAAACTTAGTAACCACTCAAATAAGAACAAAGAGGTCCATATTTCATGATAAGGATTCGTTTGATATTGAATAAAGAATTAGATAAGAGGAATATAATGGACGAGTGAATGAAATGTTTAAGAGAAACAACCAGAACATCACCACTCTAATATCCAGTTTAATTCCTATATGATATTAGAATGAATCATTACTTGTGATGTTGGATATATTAAAAAAGGAATGAAGGAACTGAATACAATATCTTAAAAATGATAAAATACCCTTGCCTAAAATAAAGAAAATTTACTAATTGTCTCTCTTTGTTTTGAAAGAATGTATTATATTCATAATGAAGTAAATAACTTTTTAGCCAGTGAGCTTTAGCTTCATTAGCATTGGAGGAGAATTGAATATTTGGAATAGAAACCATACGTTTTTTATCGCAGATAGCGTTGGGTAGTTGACGTGTGTGTGAATATATAAATAAATTTGGATAAAAGTTCCACACAAATCGGATTTTAAAAATAGGTTTTCACCTACAACTAAACCACACACGAAAGGCAAGTGTACCTATCGTTTGTAATAAAGTGTCGGCAAGAACCGAGTGTCAATCCATGGATACGGTAATTTTCTAGTACTAAATCTTTGTAAATGACTAACCGAACAAATGTAAGACCCCGAATCCCGGGAATCCTACAGTTGGTAATCACATCCACAATTTCACAAAAATTTAAAACCAAACAATTCTTTGTATTTAAAACCAGTTCAGAGTAAATAACAACGGAAAAAGTTTAAGTATTAAAAGTCCCAAACACGGGTACAAGTGTCCAAAATCGAATGTAAATAAAATATCCGTTTTATTTGAAATCCTTGACCAGAAATGCCTTCAACCTCCCGAGTAGCATCCAGCACGTCCAAGCGGTAGCATCCACTTCTTAACCTGAAGGTCAATCTAACATATACACAAAGTCAGCTTAAGCTAAGTGAGTTCAAGTTTTCATAAACAATAATTCATACTTTATTTCAAAGTTATAGTTATAAACAATAGAGAGGATAAATATAAAATAAATAATATAATTCACCAAGTAATACATTCATCGTCGAACACACGTACACGGGCCTCTCCACCACGAGTCAAGACTCGAGTAATATATTTGACCCGGACGCGGTAAGACCTAAGCATGTGACACGAGCCTCTCCACCACGGGTCAAACCCGAGTAATATATTTGACTCGGTCACAGCTTACACATCCAAGCACGAGATACGGGCCTCTCCACCACGGGTACAACCCGAGTAATATATTTGACCCGGTCTCGGCTCACACATCCAAGCACGTGATACGGGCCTCTCCACCATGGGTACAACCTGAGTAATATATTTAACCCGATCGCGGCTCAACATCCAACGGGCCTCTTCACCACGGGATTTTAAAACCCGAGTAATATATTTGACCCGCCAAAATGATGATCACGTCGCACGGGCCTCTCCACAACGGGTACAATCCGAGTAATATATTTGACCCGGCCGTGAATCACTATGCATACACACATCAATAAGCCTACTCACATCATTCTTAGTCACGAGGAACTAAATATCATCACACAACCGTAGGCTATAAGGTGACACATACCCATACATACATACATACCTCCATACATACATACATACATACATATATCTATATATATATAAATCATCCCACAAGGGAACTAAGTAAATAGGTCTACTCATATTCAATTACTACCACGTCTACTAACATCCTCGAGTCTAGACCATTAATAATGTACGTAACCTTAAAGGATACAAGACCATAAACAAGTCTAAAATATCCTAAAACATATAAAATAATTCAAATAAAACTTTCAAAATGCACGATCACGAGTGAGACCATGTAGTACCATTCAAATAATTGTAACGGGTAAAATCGCATAAAATTGGATTTCGGTGTGCATGCTAGCCCTAAACGTAAAAAGATTAAAAGGGGGCATCATGAACTCACCTGGAATCGATCGAACACCTGCAACGAGCTAGGAAATCCCTAAGTGCACACTCACAAGTAAGGGCATGTAAATAGTACATAACGCGTTACTAAACTAGACCGTAAGAACACTCTTGCCTAATGGGCCGTTCAAGCCCAACACTTTGGCCCAAGGCCCAACACTTGGCCCAAGACCCAACCCATACCCAATTACTTTACCTCAGCCCCTAAAACCTTTCAACTAACCAAATCCACCGGTTAAGCCTAAAACGAACTTATCGATTAATAACGAGTAAAACATGTAGATTTTAGCATGCGAAGATGCATTTAATTACAAAGGATAACCTTTAAAATAAATTATTAAATTTTTACCAGACTTTAATAAATGTCTTAGGTTTATAAAAATATTTTATTATATTTTTCTATTGGACACAAAAATTATAAAAATTCCTCCAACACAGCAAGGTACGTGCAGCTATTTCAGTGCGCAACAAAATGGTTTTATTTTTATAAAATTCATTACCGAACCAAATTAAAAGATTCCAATTGGGTTTGGTTCCTAACTCAAAATACTAACTTCCAGAAGTGGAACCAACCAATTTGGACCTGTCGAAAAAAGGTTATGACGTCGGGAAGACATACCAGAATCCGTCATCCCGCATCAGCTTTGACACTCGATTTTATAAATTCATAAAAACCATTCAAATCTCATCCAAAAATTACGCATTATACCTTTCTGGAAATTAGACTCAAAGTAGAATATCATGGAATCAAGAATAGATCAAAAACAATGGATTATCATCGCGTTACAGACCCTACAATAAACGTATACGAATCTGTCAGCAAACTGTTATCATCAAAACTCAACCTTAACGACCAACAAGCGCGTTAATATGATCAATTAAGGTGTAAAAGACATGGGGAATCATAAAACCGACCTTGAATTGAAGTTTTCACGGCTGAAACTTGGCTGGGCAGAAGAAAAACGAGCAGGGGGGGTCCAAGTCCGACGGCTGCAAATAGGTTTAGGGTTTGAGTTTTCTTTTGTTTTATGATATGAAATAGTAGATTACAATCAAGCAACCTAATACTAACAAATAATCATCATGATGGGCTTCCAATCAAGAATTAAACATAAACTAACTTGTTTGTCAAAACAACAAAGTCTCATAATCACAGGAAAGCTAGCATGAACAACATTCTAACCACCTAAGATTACATACTAAATTAGCTAAACTCATGAATTAAACATCAACTTATGAAACTTTAACTAACAAGTCATCACCAAGTCAAGAATCATAACAACACTTATTAGACACACTTGCCTAATGGGCCGCCCAAGCCCAACACTTTGGCCCAAGGCCCAACAACTTGGCCCGAGGCCCAACCACTTGGCCCGAGGCCCAACCACTTGGCGCATGGCCCAACACTTGGCCCGAGGCCCAAAACTTGGCCCAAGGCCCAAAACTTGGCCCAAGGCCCAACACTTGGGCCGAGGCCCCTAAAACCGTTCAACTAACCAAAACCACCGATTAAGCCTAAAATGAACTTGTTGATTAATAACGAGTAAAACGTGCAGATTTTAGCATGCGAAGATGCATTTAATTACATAGGATAACATTTGAATTAAATTATTAAATTTTTACCAGACTTTAATAAATGTCTTAGGTTTATAAAAATATTTTTATTATATTTTTCTATTAGACCCAAAAATCATAAAAATTCTTCCAATATAGAAAGGTATGTGCAGCTATTTCAGCGCGCAACAAAATTGTTTTATTTTTATAAAATTCATTACCGAACTAAATTAAACAATTCCAATTGGGTTTGGTTCCTAACTCAAAAAAATAACTCCCAGAAGTGGAACCAACCAATTTGGACTTGTCGAAAAAAGGTTATGACGTCGGGAAGACAGACCAGAATCCGTCATCCCGCATCAGCTTTGACACTCGATTTTATAAATTCATAAAAACTATTCAAATCTCGTCCAAAAATTACATATTATACCTTTCTGGAAACTAGACTCAAAGTAGAACATCATGGAATCAAGAATGGATCAAAAACAGTGGATTAACATCGCATTACAGACCCTACAATAAACGTATACGAATCTGTCAGCAAGCTGTTATCATCAAAACTCAATCTTAACGACCAATAAGCGCGTTAATATGATCAATTAAGGTGTAAAAGACATGGGGAATCATAAAATCGACTTTGAATTGAAGTTTTCACGGCTGAAACTTGGCTGGGCCGAAGAAAAACGAGCAGGGGGGTCCAGGTCCGACGGCTGCAAATAGGTTTAGGGTTTGAGTTTTCTTTTGTTTTATGATATAAAATAGTTACATCCAAGTCCTTCCAAATTGAAGTATGTAGCAACTTGGGTGGAAAGTTAAGTGAGAACGTTTACGAGGTTTGCAAGGAGCTCCCGAGAGAATGCCAGGTCAAGCCCGAAAGGTGTACATAACACTACAAGATTAAACCTTTAGTCGGAAATTAACGGACGTTACAATTTTCTAGTACTAAATCTTTGTAAATGACTAACCGAACAAAGAAATCTTAATTTGAGTTTTTAACTAACTAAACTAGCATACAATGAAAACAAAGCCAGTAAAAATACAAGAAACAATCAATTCAACAAAACTACCTAGACACGTATCCACTCTACTAATGTGATAAAATAGCAATGATATGGTAAACATCATAAATCTAAACATAAATACTAGATTACAATCAAGCAACCTAATACTAACAAATAATCATCATGATGGGCTTCCAATCAAGAATTAAACATAAACTAACTTGTTTGTCAAAACAACAAAGTCTCATAATCACAGGAAAGCTAGCATGAACAACATTCTAACCACCTAAGATTACACTAAATTAGCTAAACTCATGAATTAAACATCAACTTATGAAACTTTAACTAACAAGTCATCACCAAGTCAAGAATCATAACAACACTTATTAATTTTCCAATATCAAGTGTAGGGTTTCATGCTCATCAATAATATTATAACCAAACTAATCTTTACTAGTCATTCCTAACTTAGCAATGTAAACAAAGAAAACATGAACATTCAAAGTTTACAAACAAACATCTAGAACATAGTTTTCTAACATGAATGCCTAAACATTTGTAAGACTAACAAGGTATGTAATTCTAACAAGAATGAACACCATCAATATCAACTCACAACTTCAACATTTCCTTGAAAGAAAAACCAAATTACCATAACCATACATAGATAAAAATCACAATAGTAAAAGCTTCAACAATGTCTAGATAGTAAAGGTCTTAGCCCATAAGGCTTAATACAGCTACAATCAATCTAAAAATAAGCTTACAAAACATGCTCTTAAACATAGAAATGCAAACCAAAATCAAGCAAGGATTGAAGGATGGAATGATGAATCTTATGTTGGTGGAAGCCTCCAAGAATCCCCTAAAAATGTTGCACTTGGTTGAGAGAAAATCCCCAAGACTCCACACCACAAAATGAGAATAATGGGGGTGTATTTAAGCTTTCTGGACATCGTGCACGGGCATGCACGGTCGTGCACCAATTTGTAAAGTCAACTCCTTGCTTTAATCTGACCAAAAATTCAGATTTCTCTGTTTGGGCACGGGCTGGCACGGGCGTGCACGGTCGTGCACTAGCAAGTGCACTGGCTGGCATGGACGTGCAGGTCTGGCACTGGCTGGTAGAATGCTGATTTTTGTCCACGAAACACCCTCTTTTCATGTTTTCTTTGTTGGGCGGGCGCCCGGACCTGCAAATTTACAAATAACTCAAATAAGTACCTAAAACATCGAATTTGCATAGAGTTCGGCATAGATATGAGGATAATTCAATGCAATAAAATGTACACTTTGTGTTACTTCAGTAGTCCAAGTCAATTGTCTCCTGTTCTAGTCTCTTAGGTACATTGGGTTACGGGTTACTCTGAATAGTCAGACTTTATTCGTTAGTCGTTAAGAAAATTTAAATAACCTTTTAGTTTTTTTTAATCGTATGGTATAGTCAAAATACATTAAACAAATTGCACCTAGACAACACTTAAATGTTTCGCTTATAATTCTAATGCTTAATGTAATTATCAAAATTATCATTTGATGGGTGGTAAGATGGTTTTGATATAAAATTGGAGGTCAAGCATTTAATCCCTATAATGTATAACTAGACGGGTATCCGCGCCATGCAGCGGGAAACGCAGACCTTGGTAATTATGTAATAAGTTTATGTGTGTTCATTGTTAGGTTTGAAACTGTTCAAATCGGTCATCGGTTTGATTTCACGGTTGATTTTTTTCTTTAATTTTTGGCAAGTCGTTTTCAATTTTCAAAGGTTTTGTCTTGGTTTTCGACGACAAAAAACCGTTGCTAACGGTTTGGCTCATGGTTTAGTTTAAAATCAATTTTTAATTGAAAAAAAACAATAACGATATCAAACTCAAATTAAAAATAAAAATATGCTTGTTTTTATGGTGTAATTTTTTAAAAAAAATATTAAAGTACAAAAAAGTTATTTACATTTAAAAATCAAGAAGGGGAATTGGGTTAAAAGTGAAAATTAAAATAAGATATAGATAAAAGATTATTGATTATAATTGTAATTATTCTTGAAATTTAATTATAGTTGAGTTGTTAATATTGTAACTATATTAAATAAACGTGAGTTTTAATGTGAGAAAGACTATTTTGCCATCATTCAAGGTTGTACCATTTGCAATAGTGCTTGTAAATCGCTTAATGTAATGCTTCTTAATTTTCTCATCTTTGATGTATTATATGTAGTATAGTATAGATAATTAGCTGTTTAAAAAAATAAAAATAATTCTAATACTTAATGCATAGAAACTAGTGCTATATTATATAGTAAGCAATAGGTTGAAATATAAAGTAAACAAAAAATGAAAAATGTGAGAAGTAATATAGTTCATTGATTTTAAAATTAAATGGTTGTGATTAATTTGAGAATAATAAAATGATAGAAAGAGCATATATGAAATTGTCCATAATTCTACATTTTCTCTCTCCACATGAAATGCACATGTCAATTCCCCCATCATTTTAAAGTGTTTACAATTTTTTTATACGACGTTTTTTTAAATTGTAACATTCATTACTTTTCAAACCCGAAAACCCGATCCGTTTCAAATTTTTGAATTTTCAGTTTTTGTATACACACACACACATACATATATTAATCTCAAGTTTTCGTTTCATGTGGAATTCGGTAATGATTACTGGAATTGGGGATTTTGCACTTATTCGTTAAACCGACCAGTTTTGTCGTTTCTTTTTACTCATGTTCAACATTCACCGTTAAAATAATATTCACAAAAATTTACGTTTATCATTCGCTTTCTTTTATTAAACAGTTAACAAATCTCCAATATTTAACGATTATTTTGGGTTAAACAACTTCTAAACCAATCGGGTATAACACTAAAGACATAAAAGTTTACATGTTTATTTATATACATTCCAAAAGTATAGGGTTCCCTTGGTAATTCATATTTAATTTCAGTTTTTAATAAAATTGAAACTTCAAGGGCCTGAACTGAAAATATAATTCAAAATAATAATAATAATAATATATTATAACTCAACCCCACCTAGCCGTCCACCCCCTCCTTCCCCTGTTTTTCCAACCGGCGGCACCGGAGGTCCCAAACACCCCTTAAATCTCGATCTTTGACCCGTAAAATTTGTTTAACGCGTTATGTCGGCCATTAACATTGATTACTAATATTTTAATTATGCAATAACAACCAATAACGACCTAATCAATCTCGTATTGGAATCCAGAATTTTAGGAAATCAATTAACCAAATTAACGCGTATACGCTCCAAATTGTTAGTATAAATACCACCCTCTCCTCAATCTAAACTCGCTCACACCTTTCTTTATCTCTAATTTCCTCTAACTTGGCCGTAATCAAGCCCAAAGACATCAACTCCGGCGAGCCCTTGTTCTCCGTCAATTCAACACGTATTAAGATATTTGTTATATGCATTTGATTAGTTTTGATCCAATAAACAAAAACCCTAAACTAATTTAAACACACATGGAACAGAAACTGAGATTTAATTCTTATGGTTTTGAGATGATGAAGATGAAATAACAAGTTTTTATATATAACTTTTCTTATGTCCAAACTGAATTGTTCTCATGGTTCAATTGGTTAAGCTTGTTATGTCATACCATGAGACCCAGGTTCGAAACCCGGGTCATGCGCGTTTTGTTTTTGTATGAACCGGTTTATTGTTATTATTATTATTATTAATAAAATCCATATGAAACTATTATTATATTTAAATATTAAGAACCAAGACATAAACGAATTCAAAGCCTAGATCAACTGGTTAGCACACGAGGTTTACAACTTAAGGACCCAGGTTCGAAACCCGGGTCAGACACATTTTTTTATATTATTTATTTAATACCATTTTATTAATAATTAATTAATCATTTTAATCAATTAAAAATCAAAATAAATTTATAAAAACCTTTTTAAATTAAATAAAAATTATATAAATTAACTATAAAATATATCTTACCTTTTACACTTAAAAACCAAAATTTCCGTTTTCGTAACCGTAATTAAAAATCATTTGTTAATGATAAAAGTAAACTTTAATTCTTTAAAAATCATTTTGCTTAAACAATAAGTTTAATACCAACTTATAATCCTTAGTTCAAGTAATTCGAACATGCAAACCTCGTACCTTGGTCGTTTAAACATATATACCATAATATTAATCAAGTGCCGTTAAAACATAAATAATAATATTATAATTGAAAGATATAAAATATTAACAAAATTCCCAATATAAGTTTACACCGTAAATAACCCGTAATATTAGCGAATAAGTATCGTATTTCTTTATCATAGTTAGTGCGGATCGCTCATCTAGGAGTTCGTGACGCGTTCGGTTCTTTTGTCGTTATTAACCTTATCAACGCTTTCGGACACCCTTTTTTACCTCATTGATAAGGTGAGTTTTGCACCACACCTTTTTAATGTTTTATTGTTTTGGGGTAGCATATGTATCCGTATTAAAAATTCAAGTGTTGTTACTTCTATTACAAAACTACAATTTGTATATGGACTTGTGTGTTACTTGTATACTTGCACGAATATTACTTGCACGTTGGGAAGCCTCATTAAGTATGATCATACGCTCCCCTTTGCACTTCGGTCCATTTGTACTGAGTGGAAAAGGGTCTCATTATCCAAGTACGTTGGTGGTTACAAATTGAAAATGACCTTACTTGCGCGAATACCCAAGTATAGGCCTGTAAATGAACCGAACGTTCGGTGAACTATCGTGAACCGTTCAGCGGCGAGTTTGTTTATGTTCGTTTATTTAATAAACGAACGAACATGAAGAAAAAATGTTTGTTCGTTTAATAAACGAACGAACATGAACACATGTTCAGTTCGTTCATTTATGTTCATAAACGTTCATTTATTTATGTTCGTTTATGTATTAATAGAAAATAACTAAATATTATCTAGACAGTTCATCTGCTTAAAGGTTTTATATTTGTTAATTTGTGTTTATTTAAGTGTTTTCATTTAAGTTCGTTTATGTTTGTTTGTGTTCATTTACATTTATTCATGTGTGTTCGTTTATCTTTGTTCAGTTATGTTCGTTTAGATTTTAAACAAACGAACATATGTCCCTTTTTAAATAAACGAACATAAATGTCCCTTTTTAAATAAACGAACATGAACATAAATATTTGTTTGATTAAGTGTCCGTGTTCTTTTAAAGTTAAATGAACGAACACGAACATGCCTTTGATTGTGTTCATTCGATTCGTTTACAAGCTTTCATTATTCACATTGATGAATACATTAGTCTCAATCTCTAGGCTTCACCGATTTTATTTGTTTTCGTGAACCGTTCATGAACACATTAATTTCCTTAATAAACGAACACGAACATAAAAATCTCGTTCGGTAAGTGTTCGTGAACCGTTCGTGAACACATTATTTTCTTAATGAACGAACATGAACAAGGCATTGTTCGTGTTCATTCGGTTCGTTTACAGCCCTACCCAAGTACGTTGGTTGATACCAACTGGAAAGGGCTTTACTTGCTCATTTATCACTTGTCTATGAATTGTACGATTTTTATGTATGTATATAAAACTGTGGGAACTCACCAGCTATATTCATAGCTGACTTTATTTTATACATATGTTACAGGTGTAAAGATATGAGGATGAAAGTTAAAAGACACATAGCATGCTTATAGGATATTCAAAGAACAACTTATCATTTATTTATTTATTGTTTCAACTTGTATTATTTGATAAACTTGTGTTACATGATGATTTAAATGAAATAATGTTATTATGGTCACCTAATAGTGTCACGTGTGTTTGAGCAATCTGTACGTCACACTCAGGCGTTTTCGCTTTAGCCGGGGTGTTACATAAATCACCATAATAAAAGCAGTTTTTATCTTTAATATGAGTACCATATTAATGCATAAAAAAACAATGGGCTTTTATACATTGTGTTATTGGTTTTTCATTGTGTTTTTTTTAATTGAGTTTTCTACATCGTGTTATAGGTTACGGTCATTGTGCTTTTCAATCGTTACACATAATAAAGATAAATTTTAAAACAAAACGTACGTTATTGTGTCTTTTGTTCGTCATTCTGTCTTTATGCTCATCATTTGGTCTCTTGTTCGTCATTGTGCATTTCTACTCATCATTTGTTTTTAGTCATTATGTACTATGCTCATTGTGTATTAAGTTCAGGTCATTGTGTATTATGTAATTACCATTATGTTTTACGTTTCAGATCATTGTCTAATATGTATTCACGATTTTGTTTTATCTTTTATGTTATTGTGTAATATGCATTAATCATTATGTTTTTTACTTTTATGTATTATATATAATTGTTATTTATAATCATATTTACATATTAAAATTACGCAATGGTGTTATTTCACTATTACAATTTTAAGATTTCATCACTTGAAAAAACACAATGACAAGAATAAAGGCACAATGATAAATACAGAGACACAATGATGAACATAAGATACAGTGACAAACAGTAAGATGCAATGACATATTTTTTTATTTTTATAAAACAAATTCATACTCATATTAAAGATAAAAAACACTTGTTATTATGGTGAACTTTTTTTAAAAGAAAAATGTTGAACGAAAATGTTATAAACGTTTTAAAATGATAGGTGAATTGACATGTGCCTTGCATGCGACTAGAAAAAGTTATATGTTTTTCTTTTTATGTCTTTCCTCATTTGGTCCCCACTTGACAGATGATAATATATTATGGCTTCTCATCCTTCTTATTTTTGTCACCTCTTTGTAGTATAACTCAACCCTATATAATAAAAATAATAATAATAATTAGTTATAAGGCATTTAATAATAATAATAATAATTTATGAGACATTTTAGTTGGTTTTGCTTTAAAAATGTTTATAGATAGTGAAAAGAATGCTTGTCAAAAAAAGGAAAGATAAAAGAGTGGCAAGGAGAGGACGAAAATGATAATGAGTTGGTTATTTGTTTGTCCAGCTAAATATAGTTAAAAGAAGCCGCCTCATGTAGCCCCCTTTTGCCTTTTGGGCTTTATTAATGTCAAATTACTCTTCTATCCTCATCGTGCCTATCGTCTTTCAAGTGCCATTACTTTTATAGTTGGAATGTTCAAAATATTAATAATATATTATAGGTATGTTGGTTTTTAATGATCCCAACTTTTATCTTTTGGTCACTGCTGATCCCAACTAATAAATTAGCTACTAATGGTCATAACTTTTAAAGTATTTGTTTCTAACGGTCCGCGACTAACAAAATCCTAACGTCGTTAGTTTTAGGTCGCCGGAAAAACGGTTTTGGCCGGAAAACTCAATTTTTTTTTCTGAAAACTCAACATTTTCGTCCCAAACATCTTGGTAACTTCGTATCGGACCTTTAGGAACCTTTTTCTAGTAAAAGCCCCAATTATTGAGGTCGCCGGAAACTTTAGAACCATCGTCGGAATCGGTTGATGGTGCTCAAGTGGTGGTAGTTGGTTAGCGGTGAGTTAATTGACGGTGGTTGTGGTGTTCAGGTGGTGCTTTCCGGCAACAAATTTGAATTTTCCGGCCAAAAACGTTAGACCTAAAACTAACGACGTTAGGATTCTTTTAGTCGCGGACCATTAGGAACAAATATTTTAAAAGTTGGAACCATCAATAGCCAATTCATTAGTAACAAAAGGTATTATTGTAAGTATTTTGGTAATTTAACCACCACTTAACATAATGAACTAGTAGATTTTATGAATCAAACCAAAATAACAAGAAAATAAAACCATAAGCACGAAAATGCTAAAAAACACATATTGGTTGAAAATGATAAAATTGAGCAAATCATAAAGACAAAATTGATAATTTACTTCAAATTTTATAATCTTTCTTTATGTTCCCGCCAAGAAAATGTTAAAAAAAAATATGTTAATTTTTCCATAATATCCATTATGATACATTACCAGAGGTAGAAACGAGATATCAAATCAGTGCGTACATAAGTTTTTGGTTAGAAAATTTTTCGATGAAAGCCAAAAACTAAATTCAACTTCAGTTTTATTTTTAGTTTGACGGAATAGCACTTATTTATCACTGAATTGATTTGGATTAAATTAATTTGAGCTAAATTGATTTCACTTAAATAACAAAACTTAGTTTAAAAAAAACACGTTAGATGTATAATTTAATGCATTATTATTATAGATCTATATGACGCAATAAGTGGAAAAAAAACATTTTAGTTTTTGAACTGTATTATTCTATCAATTTATCTGGATATTTGTTCAAAAGAGTCCAATTTAGAGGAGCAAAAAGGTCAAAAACGAAAGTACGGAGAAATACGCATACAAACAAGACATAATGGGCATATCACGACTTTAATTTTTGGGTGTGCTCTTTTGGTAGCGATACTGTGATGAAGTAAACCAGTAACAACCAAATGTCTGGCCAGAGCACGAGGAAATCCAATTAGATACTGTTATTTTATTAAGAGGGTCCATATTTGTTTAAAGATTTTCAAGATCAGATGGTTCGTAAGTGTGCGCTAGGATGAGGCGAGGAAGATCTTACGACACCAAGCGGACTTCCAGAAATACCTCGAACGGTGTCATAACCTGTTAATTAAAATTAAACCAAAAACATACTAATTACTTGTGACTCAAATTATCAAAACATATAAGCAATACTTCTTACAAATAACCCTTAATTTAAAATCATTAAGAGGTATCCTCTTAATAACTAGTTAGAAGCTATCAAATAACCCTTAATCATGCGCTCCGATATGTTGCCACATATGTATTGAATACTTAATTTTGATTTTATTTTATAATTAAGAGTGTATTATTATATATTTTTTATTTATAAGGTAATAATACACATGTGACTTAGAATTGAAATGTTTTCTACTTATAATATTGATAAAAAAAAAAACTTATGCCACTCTTAAAAAAGAAATATGTTCTGGGATATCTTATCTTATCTTATTTTAATATACTAATAAAAGAAAATGTAGGTTGTCACATGTCAGTCTCATCAATGGCGAAGCTTAGCTAAGGCGGAGCCCCCCCCCCCCCCCCCCCCCCTTCGCCGGTTTTTTCGCGTAGTAGTGTAAATTTATCCATTTTCGTCCGAAATTTTTTATGCGCAGTGTAAATTTAGGCGTTTTCGGCCGAAAATTTGAGTCCGGCCCCCCATCGTTTGTGAATTTTTTTATACATTTTGAGTCTTCCCCCCCACGGTGTCTTAGGCCAAGCTTCGCCACTGAGTCCTATATTGATTCTTAATCATTTTTTCTTTTCTGAATTCTAATCTCCAATCTACTTAATTCTAGATATCTATAAGTTAAAATAATTTGTTATTTGTAAAATATATTTAAAATGGTTAATATTTTAATAGGTTATCAAATATAGGTTATTATTTTAGTAAGCGTTATCAAAAATAATTTTAAAAAGTAATGATATTAATGTTTGACAATTTAAGATTGTTATTTATTTAAAAAAAACTATTAAAATACAAAACCGAATATAAAGGGTTTTAAATTTTTACGTATCATACACCAATCGTATAAAACAAAATTGGGAATCACTACAAATAGTCAAACACAAAACTTTAATTAAATTAATAAAAACTCCATCTATTGTGTTTAATTATGCGTATATATAAGGTAATCAAAATAATTAACTGAGTAGAAATATTCATAAGCAAGAAAAAAGTTTATATTCTTTATTTTTTATATTTACATTCTGTTTACAAATATATAAAATACTCTATTATAGATAAATTTCTTATGTTTGCTAATGCTTGTTCTAAAATGACCTTAGAATTATATCGAAAGTAAGAGATTTTTGAAACCCACTAATTTCTTTCTCGTCAACAAATTTACATTTTCGTCTAAGTAAAACAAAAGAAATAAAGAAATTCATCTAAATAAAAAATACAACAAAATTTCCTATAATCATTAGGTAATTTCAATGTCATTTTGAACGAGAAAGAAGATTTGTAACTTAATAATGGAACTAATTTATTAAAAAAATCATCTTGATGATGAATTTGATTTGCTGTCGTTAAATAAGGTGGTGGCCGATTTTGTAAGCTTGCTTAAATTAAATTTGTAAATCAATAAAAAAAATTTATAAATCATGCTTAAAATTTGAGTTCATACCAAAATTATCCATCAATTAGTATTAGTTAACTTCAATCAATGATTTCATCACTGGTTCAATGCAAATTTTGGATCCGGATACATTACATCCATACATCTATTTAACACAATCCATATTCATTTGTTTATCTTCACAAATTAGTTAATACAAAAATTATATGTAAGAAATCTTCTTGAATTTGTAAATTTTATATTCTAAACTTTTTAGTTTTTGTAACATATATTAGATTTATCATTTACCTTTACTTAATTTTGTTTCTTTCTTTCAAATAACTCATCTTATTAATTTTAAAATTTGAGAAATCCCGTGTATTACTCGGGGTCTAAAGCTAACACATGTGTGTGTGTGTGTGTGGAACAGCGACTTTCTTTTTTGTGTTTTATGACACTGTACTCTTCAAATTTAGATAGCTTCGTTGGCTCACTCTCATAAGACTATGCTATCTTAATCGGTCCCATATTGGCTTCATAGTTTGGATTGGGCGTTCCCCCCAAAAACCATGCCGCCGGCTGCCATTTGACAGTCATTGTGCCGCCATAAGAACAAATCTCTCTAGCGTAGCACGCGGTAGGATAAAAACCCGAGTGGCCTCGAAATTCGAAATGACAACTTCACAAGAGTTTAGCTGAAATTCGTCATTGATATAATCCACAAAAAATGACACAAGTAAATATAAAACTTAAATCTTCACCGGAAAACCTAAACCTTTCTACCACTAGGCCACAAGTTGTAAATTGGTTGTCGAGGGGTAACAATGATGTGCTTATTTTTTCCTTAAAAAAAAACGAAAAACTAATTTGTGCACTTTATAGGAATGACATAACGACTTGTTTGGAATATTGAAGAAGCACATAATCGAATTGGATAGTCCGAATCTACGTTTCCCCAAGTGTGAGTCTACCGATTGTTGATGAGGTCAGATTCCAGCTAATTACCTGCAAAACCGAACACCGTGAGGCTCGTCACGGGAAGGACATGATGGGGGAGGGGGTCTTCCCGTAAGGCCGTAACCACCCTCCGACGTGAGAATAAGTACTGTACTGATCGGAAATAAGTACGAATACATGTAATTGCTCTGAACGTGTGGGAATGAATGAATACCTCATGGAGATGATTCGAGTATTTACAACCGAAGGTGGAGGGAAGGTGATTGGTGGAGTTGTCACTATCAAGATATTCCATATCTGCCTGAATGGACACGTGCCGAGCGCTTATAGGATGTGACAGCCTGGCCACGTTTGGGGACGGTTATCAGGTGCCCAGGTGTCATCTTTCCATTGGCTGATGTCGCTATCAGGGAATGTTGGGAAAATCTTCTAGAAGTAGTTTGTTACAACTGCTCTTCCATATTATGTGAAAACCTTGCACGCGTGGGGTCCTTTATTTGGCCCGCGGGTTCCTTTCGCGGATGCTCAATGGTGATCCGCGAGTTGTCTTACTACCCTACATCTATAAATATGTTTTTTTATTTCTTTCTTTTTTAATTTAAAACTTACTATTACACATTTATCATTTATGCCACTAACATGCACCAATAACGCTGGCTATTATTTATTTATTTGTTTCTGTTTCTTTATTTATTGTAACTTATAACTACTACCCTCTCATGTCCTCAAAAGTCATACCAATTGGGTAAAACAAACGTTGTCATTTTCTTTGTAATAATTGAAACTGCATTTATTATTATGAATTATCAAAGTTGTAATAATATTGCCTTGCTCGGGTTAACCGTCAAGAACTCAAGATAGTGGTTATAGTGTCGTTTTTTTTTATTGTTTACACAATATTCGTATACTTTTCAACAAAAAGGTTTCCAAAACTAAACTTACAACACAACACATATTTTCAGAATCAGGCAGGATTGTTTTATTGGGTCGCTGGTCGGACTAGACTTAAGAACTAGGTAACACCAATAATAATCATATAAAAATTAAATATTTATAGGCGCTGAATTTAAATTTTACTTCGTTTATGATTTACAATTTAACATGTGAAACAAAAATGCTGCTAGCCCCATTACAAGGTTTAGATGATTGGATCTCGCGGTCAAGTTTCAAAGAGATAGTAAGGTAACGTTTCTACAGAGAGAAAGAACGAAGTACTAGTTCAATTTTGACTGGTTACATTTTCTTTTGGAAAAAAAGTATCCAAAGGAAAATGGTTTGATCACTGTTTCAGATACCGTTCACTATTTGATACATTATTGTAGCAACCTGGAGTGCCTCGTTGAATGGCTTGCTGTGTCATAACGCATTTAAGGCATGTGATGATCATCAATTATGAAAGCTCTGGACATATTGTCATTCATATGTTGTTCTTCATGGAGATGAAGCATCATTGGTCTGGAAGACAACAATTTCACCATGTGAGCTCCTGATACCATGCTTTTCTAGGCTTGTTTGTTTTGGTTTCTTATTAATGAAGACTAAGATCGGTATGGATGATTATTACAACACCAAGTTTTCCTTGTCTAGCATGTCTCTTTTTAGGTACAAGTCTAATACCATACCTGTTTTGTCGGCGACCAGACTGAAGGGTACCAAAAACAAAAACATTAAAAAGAAATACCGGTAATAACGATGATGTTTTGGTTGGTACCGGTTTGGCACAGCACCCGACCGGTATTGGTTTCATACCCGCTGACAGTAAAAATAAAAAATAAATAAATAAAGATGTCCATCCCTATCACCTATCATCTAGCATATTATCGGTCAGTGGTATAAAATTCCTCCTCTCTTTGCATTATCGGTTAGAGACATACCGGAACATCATAAAAATTTATCTACGGACTAAACCGAAGAGAAAATTGGAGCAAGCGATCGTTTTAACATGTTGGTGCCTATGGAGTCATGTAGAGGTCGTAATAACAAAGTCTTATATAACAAAAACATCTCAGTTTCCCGGTTAATGGAGATAAAGACTGTTGGCTACTTGTGGTAAAAATGGACCAAAATCTCAATTGTTAAATGTCTCAATGATGTGATTTTAAATTTTGTTTCATTTCTAGTAGTTAATTAGTCTACACCACAAGAAAAGCCTGTAATATAAAAGTCACAATGATTTTCACCATTTCATTAACTACTTTAATGATGGTGTTCAAATTGTATATTTGATATTCCATTAATATTTGACCAAACTCAAAACTGTTGACAAGTATAAGGTTGCTCTAAGTCTCTTTACATATCAACTTTTCTATCAAATCAACCACTCATAATTATATTATGATGGTGCTTCAAGCTACTCAAAAACCTATCAAGATACCAATAAGCCACTTCATTATTATGTTATGATGCGCTTCAACTACTCAAAAGACCTACCAACGATGCAAAAACTCGCATATTCCCGACAACAAACTGTCACACACAAACTGAAGTCAGTAATCAGTAATTAACAGATGACGCTAACACGACACAATTCATACTTCAATTACACAACGATCACCTAACCAACACCAAAAAACGGAAAACAAAATAAGTTATTTTAACCATCTTTTTATTTTCTAATCGGAACCTTATTGATTAAGATCTGCAGACATCTCCTTACGCTTCAACTCCAACGCCATTTGATCATTCTCCATCTTCATCCTCTCATTTTCCATTCTCATCATCTCCAACTCGTTATCTTTCTTCCTTTGAAACCGTTGCCACTTAAACCGCTCTTTCTCTAACTCCAACATTTGAGCTTGAATCTGTATCTTCTGTTCTTCTAACTGTATCAACCGATTGTTCACCCATTGATCCTGCAACATACTCGATATCCCACCTTCTTGATTCACATCCGGCTGCACGTTTTTCACCTGAAAATCATCACTTTGTTTCACCCTCTTTGAAGATCCGTCACCATGGTGATGATGATGATCATAATATTCATCATGGTCATCCAAGTACAGATCTTGATCATCTTCATCATCTTCAAGATTCTCGTGATCATCTCGAGCTCTAAGAGCTAACCTTAACGAGTGTTGTAGTTCAGGATCCGGAGGAAGATGTAACCGATTCCCGTTATGATACGAACACATTTCTTCATAATGCAAATGCTTAGAGCTTAATATCTTTCTAACTTCTTCTTTCAACTTATCGGGAACATGATCCATTACTTCAAGAAGTGCAGGGTTTTCAACAACCTCACAAGACGTACCCCTTCCTAGAATCTCGTTCAACCGCTTGTACCGTTTATTCAAATCGTTAAACTTGTCTTCACACTGCTGAGGCGACACAAAGTGACCCCGTTCGGCCATAACTTTAGAAATCGATTTCCACTTACCCTTTTTCTGTAAATTCGAATACTTCCTTCGCGACCCGCCACCAAACTCAACCGAAGCCTCTTCACCTATATAAGAAACCGCAGTTATCAAAAGCCGAACCATCGGATCGTTCCACTTGACCCGGTGCCACTGTGAGTTATTCACATTCACATTTATATTCACGTTCTTGGCTCGGGTTTCGCCATCATGCTCATGATCATCCTCATCACTCACAACACCCGTTCTCCTTTCGCCTTTATTAAACTCCGCTAACGAAATCGTTTGATTATGGCGATTACAGTCTTGGATCGTCTGTATTCGACGAGGGAAAGCCTCGTGACCCGAAGAAAGCATCATGGATTGTTCTCTAGTTAACTGAAGGTTCGGGTTCGGGTTCGGGTTCGGGTTAGGGCTCTGATTATGATGATGAAGATTCAAAGGGTCGTTTTGTAATTGATGATGAACTCTCATGGAGCTTTGTAAATCGAAAGCTCCCGCGGAACCCGAAATCATATTACCGGATGATAAATTACCCTCCATTAACAGATCAATCCAAATTTATAAAAAAAAAAACCCTAATTTTGTTCTTCAAACATGCAATCAAATTCAAACCCAAAACCTAAAATTGAAGTTAACATCGATGAATCGATCAAAATCCATGAAAACCCACAAATTAATTGAACAGCTGATCGAGCTTATTGAACGAATTAAGCAAAATCAAAGGCTAATTGAAGACAATAGAGCAATTGGAGTAATTGGGTACACAGGAATCATATACATGTAGAAGGACTTCCGATTATTAATTAAATGATGATGATGAAGATTGTGATGGAGAGAACAAGAGATCTGTGAATGATGATGATGAATATGAAATTGGGGTTTTGATTTTGAAGGTTCAATGAATTAGGGGTGGGTGGTGGGACCAGAAATATAGCTCCAAGAAAGAAGCGTAAAAGGGTGAACAAAGCCAAAAAGGAGTATTGAGTATATGACAAATGAGAATAGCAACAATTTCATGTGACCCGGGATCCGAAGCCGAAACCGAAACCAAATTATTTGGAATACTGGTTTACTGGTTGGAACTTTGAGTAGAATAAGATGACGTTATGATTGTTTTAAATAGTATGTTTGCGTAACTGGATGTAATTCATTACATTTGTTGTCCATTCCGTACGATGAGGATGTTTATGACGATCGAAAAAGACGGTGTATGTGGTTTTATTAACATCATGTTGGTGGAAATGCGTTCAAAATAGAAAAGTCTTAAAGGGGTGATCCGATTATCGTGGAGGTTCATTGTAAATGGGTACATTGATTAGCCATTGTTGTTTCCATTTGTGTTTTCGTTTTTTGTTTTACGCTATAGCAATTTGTTAAGAGTCGATTTAGTGCATCAATTTTTCTAAAAGAAATAAAATCTCACATGTAGTAAAATTATTGTTAGGGTATATAGAAGATAGGGTATAAACAAATTATATATTTATCCCAAATGATGAAGATGCTTCTTATAAGACCCTCGACTTCAGAATCATACCTAAAGATTAAAAATGTTTCTTTGTGGAATCTAAATAGAAGGAAACAAAAGTAATTAAAATGGAGAATAAAACATAAAGAACCGGTAGCAGCTCCTCCGTAATTATGTGAGAAGAATCTTTAAATTTTTTGAGAGAGTTGTAAATGGTTGTAAGTGAAAAAGAGAAAATTTTAAAGATGTGAGTAAATTTAGAGGACTATTCATTCTTTATTTATTTTTTAATATATTTGAAAGTGGTTGTGAATTGAGAAGAGAGAAAATATTATGATAAAGATGTAAAAAATTATTATTTAATTGTATATGAAAGAGAAAATGTAGTATGTTTTAGTGTAATTATAGAGATAGAGAAGCTGTCGGGAATGATCTAAGCTACTAATATTAATAAAGATTGTCAAATAATATAATAATAACAAATAAACTTTATAGAGAAACGTAAATAAGGGGAAAAAAGGCATGCGAAGGTCACCTTATGGGAAAAGTGCTTATATTTAAAAGATCATAAAAACATTGTTTTTCACAAGTAGGAAAAGAAAATTAGTAAAGAGATTTCTTGAGAGAATTGTATAGAGTGAATTATGTTTTCGTGTATGTGATTTGGTTAAATTTTCAATTTAATTTATTATTTTTCTTTTTGAGCAAACGTTGCTTTGTTTTTTGTCATTTTGGTCTACATTTCTAACATCATGTACAACTTAATTTTCAACTCAAGTTAGGCCTCTCATCAGCAGAACAGAGTCGCTGATAAGTGTTTTAGTGGGTTGAAGATTAAGGAAATACTAAAAAAAAAGAACAAATTGACACAAAGGATATCAAATATGGGAAGACAGTTTCTTAGGCAAGGAATCCTATTGATGACTCGACTATTCCCGGGATTAACCAATCAACTGGCACCAAACCTAAAGATACAACTAACTCGGGAAACACTCAGATTGCTAGATCTCCTCCGGACTCACTAACCCACCTACACAAGCCTAAGGGTCGTGTAAAGTACACCGGGATAATGGAGTGGATCACCTTTCGGTCTCAGCAGTCATAAAATGTTAAGGTACCATAATGTTGTATCACCTCTTAGTCTCAACAACACATGTTTCTCAAAGAACTGGTACTAGCAATTCCCGGGATTAAGGGATCATTGCTTCTAACCAATGTTGTAAAAGTCGTTAGGCGGTCCTAGGTGGTCGACTGGGGAGTTGCGAGTACTCGGGAGTAGTCGGGGATTACTCGGAAAATACCTAAGGAGTACTCGGCCGAGGTAGGGAGTACTCGATCTAGGCGGGGAGTAATCAGGGAGTACTCGGCCGCCTACTCGGGAGTTTTACAACATTGCTTCTAACACAATCTAATACACAAAATCACTATAATTAAGGATGAATATGTAAAGCTCACTCGTGTGCAACCCTATCCTAATCAAACAATGAGCATGATGAAATTGACAATCTATCACCTCCCTGTCTCAAGATTGGTAGCACACTGAATTAGACCAATTGACAAGTTGTTTCCTATGGCTTCTTATTCCTAGCTCAACTATATTTAGATTAAAGTCACAAAGTAGATTATCTAAACTAACAATTCTACTCGATAAACTCTAAATTAATCAAATAGAATAATAAGAACAAACATATAACTTTATCACATAAACAAAATTTATATACACCAATGATCATGATTAAACAGAAACTCTTAATAATAACATTCAAGCCTAAAGATTAATAAAACCGTATAGTCAAAGTCATTCAATAATCATCCAAACCTAGGTAATTTAATAAGTTTAGCAACTCACACTCAAGAACGAAACAAAAACACAAACAAAGTTACGATTCGTCGAAAAAGAAACAAAAATAGTTTAGCTACAAGCGTACTAGCTTAAATTGATTGACGAGCTAGTCTGCTTGCTTCTTTATTTTCGAACCGTTGATTTACTAAGGCGTGTGCTTGGATGCTTGAGGTGCTAGGCTACTTGCTTGATTCTCCTTTTGTTCTAAGCAGCGAAAGCCGTCGCCCAAATTTCACAAAGCACCAACCTTTTCTTTCTTTTTTAATTTTAGGTTAAAAAATCATAATTAACTTGACAGCCGTCAAACTCACGTGTTTTCCTTGTGGGCCTTTGCTGTTTTCATTTTTAACTTATTAAATCCTTTTTGATCTCCATTATTTCCTGTGACAAAACCATTGAAAATCATTCGGTTGTAATGGGTCCATCCTAGTTTTAAAGAGTTAATTTTATGTCCTACTTTATCAACTTAGAAACTGATGTTTCGAGACTGAAATCATCCATCTCTTTTAATCGCTTGCTTTAATTCACTTAGAAAAGGTTGAGAATAATAACGATGTATAAGACCACCTTCAATAGTTTTTGGAACAAATCAGACGCATCACGCATCACTGCCACATCAGTTTTCTTAAAAACCATATTTTTTACATCAACAATACACCTTCTCAAACTATGTTTACGTTTCCAAATCATCACTTACTTTTACATTTACTTTGAAATAATAATTTCACAATGCTATAAAATATTTAATTTTTATAATTTTTTTTAAATAAATAGCAATATAATAAAAATTTAGTAAAAAATAGATTAACTAAAATATAACAAATAGATAAAAAAAATAAATTATATAATTTAAAATGACAATTATTCTAACAAAATGAAATATAGGTAATTTAAAACTTTTGCCTAATAATAAAACCTATGAATTATTATTATTCTTAACCGTCCACAAATGTTTCATTAAATCATTCCGAAGTACATGATGAACTTCATTGTTATGTAAATCCCTGAACCGTTCCATGTATGCTTGGAAATCAGATGCCGGTCCATGAAATGGCGGTTTTAGGTGGTTCATCTTCATCAAACAAAAAAAAAATACATAATTTTTGAAATAAATATAAAAAATATGTGTATATGTATAATATTTTTAATATATTTTATAAAGATAAATATGGGTATATATGTGGGTCCTACTAGGGACACCCCCCCCCAATAATACGCCGCGTATAGGGCTATACGTGGCGTATTAGGGACGATTATTGAATTTATTAAAATATTATTATTATTATTAAAATAATACTACTCTAAACATATAATTATGTTATTATTTTAATATTATGATTATTATTAAAATATTAATTTTTATATTATTATTAGTATTAAAAATATTATTATTATTAGGTACCTGATGTACGCCAGAGATTCAGATGCGGGTGTCAGGCGCCGACACAACACGTTCGAAGGTATGTTCTTAAAGTGTATTGTATAATATAATATAATATAATATAATAATATAATAATAACATAATATAATAATATTATGTTATTATTATATTATTATATTATATTATATTATATTATATCATATCAAACGGATGCTGGTTATGTTAGTGAATATTATGTTATTATTATATTATTATATTATATTATATTATATTATATCATATCAAACGGATGCTGGTTATGTTAGTGAGTTTTTCTAGAAAAACCCACAAGTTTTGTCTTATTATGTTTTTTTCTTTTTTTTCTTTCTTTTATTTTCTTTTGTTATTATTATTGTTATTTATGATGATGATTATTATTATTATTATTATTATTATTATTATTTATCAATAATATATTATTATTCGGAATTCGACAAATGGCGTTCGGTTGCATGGCTAATTTGGGAAAATTGACAGTGCGAAACGAACTTTCAATTTATTGGCTGGTTTCATTATGGGCATCTTGAATCAGTTACAGGGACTTACTTGGGAAAACTTGCATTTCCAAACGAACTTTCAATTTCTTGGCCGCTTTCATTATCGACATCTCAAATCTGGTTCTTTGATTTCTTCAAACTCCAACTGTCTTGACCGTCGGCCACCACCACCAACCGTAGTTGTCTTCACTTCAACACATATCCGTCGTCACTAAGTTTAAAAAGCTTAAGCTTATTATTATTTTTATGTTTAGTTAGGGGTATTGTAAGTTGATCATCTTGTTTATATTAAAGAATTATCGGATTATATATATAATACACACACACATATATACATATACAAAGTAGATGTGCAGTATAAGAATTCATTGCCCAACATAACCAGCACCAGATCGAGATATTAGTTTGATGAGTTTGAATCTCTCGGATCCGAGGTATCCGCTAACGGTAGCGATACTGGAGTCCGTAATTAGAACAGTGAAATGGAAATTTGGTCATTGCTCCAACATAACAAGCACCAAATTGAGATATTAGTTAGGACTTACCTAAACCGGTTGACACGTTTCCTGACGCGGATTTAGGTTCGGTGTTGACGCTGATATTAACACGTTTGCTTACAGCTTTCATTATCACCGTATAATACACAAAGAAAGCATAAACTCAAACAACAATCCATACAATGGCAATTCTCTTCGTTCCTTTTCTCTTCTTCATGTTTAATACTCTCTTGAGTGAAAGAAGAGAAAAAGAATGAAGAGAATCGCTATTGTATGGATTGTTGTTTGAGTTTGTCCTTTCATTGTGTATTATGCCGGTGATAATGAAAGCTGTAAGCAAACATGTTAATATCAGCGTCAAAACCGAACCTAAATCCACGACAGTATACGTGTCAAACGGTTCAGGTAAGTCCGGATATCTGAATCTGGTGCTCGTTATGTTGGAGCAATGACCGAATTTCCATTTATCTGTTCAAATTATGGACTCTCGTTATCGCTGCCATTAGCAGATACCGCGGATTCGAGAGATTCAAACTCATCAAACTAATATCTCGATCTGGTGCTGGTTATGTTGGAGCAATGAATTCTTATACCGCACATCTACTATGTGTGTGTGTGTGTGTGTATGTATATATAAGCCGATAATTCTTTATTATACACAAGATGATCAACTTACAATACCCCCATCTAAACATAAAAATAATAATAAGCTTAAGCTTAAGCTTAAGTTTAGTGACGACGGATATGTGTTGACGTGAAGACAACTACGGTTCGTGGTGGTGGCCGACGGTCAGGACAGTTGGAGTTTGAAGAAATCGAAGAGCCAGATTTGAGATGCCGATACCGAAAGCATCAAAGAAAGGGTTCGTTAGGCACCGTCAGTTTTTCCCAAGGTAATCACTGTACGTAATTGATTCAAGTTGTCAATAACGACAGTAGCCAATAAATTGAAAGGTCGTTTCGCAATGTCAATTTTCCTATATAAGCCCTGCTACTGAACGCCCTTTGCCGAATTCGGAATAATAATATATTATTCATAAATAAAATAATATTAATAATAATTATTATAAACTATAAATAACAAAAACAAAGAAAAAAAAACAAAAAAACATAATAAGACAAATTGGTGGGTTTTTTCTAAAAATCCAACTAATACGCCGTGTATAACTCTATACGCGGCGTATTAGTCGGTTTTTTAGCAATTTAAAGGGTGGCTGTAGAAAATCCGATATATGTGTGTGTGTGGTGAAGGATTTGATGTTTGGGGCCCATAATGGGTGGTTTTTGATGGTTTGAAAAATCAAACCTCAAACATTGGTTTTTGGTTAAAACCAAGCACCCCAATAATTTAATTGGTTTTTGGGTTAGTTTGAACCAAGCAAAAACCACCTATGGAGATGGTCTAATAGCATGATGAAGTTAGTTCGGTCTATCGATCTCAACTTCTTAATTCATACCAATAAAATTTTTCTTTTTAACTCGTTGTCTTTTGAAACATTTAAACTTCAAATACGAGCCAATTTAAAATAGTATTAAATAAAAAATAATTAAAAATGTATGAAATATTTATAAATTATATAAATATTAATTTGAAAGTTCATTGTCACTCTCATTTTGATACTGTTCTACTGCTACCAGTTTTCATGCCTGTTGTACAATTGCTTACTGCGTGCTGATGTTGCCACCTGTTGTGCCGCGTGGCCTTCCTCCGTCGTTTATTCATGCTATAGCAGGCCAACTTCACATGTGTCTTCTTCTGTGTTATACATGCAACTCAGGTCTCGGGCTTCGTTGACGTGTCAATCGGTTAGTACAGAGCCCCATCTTGGTTACTTGATCCTTCTTTAATTTAGGGCTTCTTCATGGCCGATTGAATATGATTTCCTCTGTCTGGCCGCCGGTCATATAGCCGCTGTGCAGTTTCCTGTGGTGACATGAGAGTTGTTGCCGGGAACTACCGTTTACGGTGGCAGTTTCTCGTGGTGACATGAGAGTTGTTACCGGGAACTACCGTTTACGGTGTCGAGGAGATTTTCAATTGGGGATGAGTGTTTTAACACTGACTATTAAACTAGGGTTTGAAATTGACGATTCTGGACATTTATATTGAATCGGGTGATCTGGTAGATGCTCGCAAGGTGTTTAATGAAATGCCTGAAAGAAATTAACTTTCTGCGTTGGTTTGGGGGTTATCAAATTCATTCACTCTCATTTTGGTATTGTCCTACTCTAACCAGTTCTTATGCGTGTCTTATAATCGATGATGATGAGTGTACATTCATCTAAGATCTGTGATTGGTTGCAATAGATTCCCTTTTTTAACTTCATTGTGTAAAACTATAAACTGATTTGGGGTTAACTTGAGGTCTAATAGTCCGACGATGATGATGGTATTCTTGGCATGTCAACTAATGTGGCTTGAAAAAAGCAACCAGATGCAGCCATGACTTTGAGTCGTTTGGTATGTTATTATATAACATCCCTTGCAAACTCATAACCCGAATTCAATTTTTATGTTGGTTCAATGATGATGAGAATATAGTCATCTGAGATCTATTCCACTTTGATATTGATTTGTTGACATTGTGTCTGGTTTTTATATCGGTTCGATGACGATGATGAGTTTACACTCATTTGAGATATGCTTTGTTGCAATAGATGATGCCCTAAATCGATGATGGGATCGGCTGCCCCATCACCCGATTGAACCGATAAATCCATAATGACAAAAAGACCATGGAAGCTTCTGCTCAGACTGATCTTTCCGGGAATGCATCTAAAGACCTGCTATTGATGTGTAGGGTAATAAATTTACTTCATTATTATACGTCTTTTTGTAATTTATCCTTTTAATTATTATTTGTGATTTGTGGTTCAAGAATACTTCTCATTGCTGTATTTGAAGATGATCCACATAATTGTATATTGATTTCAGTAGGTATGGATATTGCTACTTTAATATCATTGTTTTTTATATTTCAAGATGTTAGTGATTAATTCATGTTTTGATTTGTAAGATCAAAAAAATAAAATGGGTGTAAAACATGTACTAGAAACTATTGTCAACCATGTACATAGGTTGTGCACGAATATGTATTGTTATAATACTACAACAGCAATGTAGATGGCCATGTACAATAGCAATGTATAAAATAAAAATTGTATTTTGATGTTTTAACATGAATCCTTGGTGTGAATGATTTGAGGTTTAATTTATATATTTGTATAAACTCACTCAAGCAATGCCAATGGTGTTTAAATGCTACTTTCAAGTAATTCACTCAACAGCTTTCCAAATCAAGAGTCATGGTATGACATTTGGGATGGGACGTTACTATTGTATCATAATAAACGTGGTTATTTAGTATGTAATAGGGCATTTAGGATGGGACATAACTTCAAACCCGCCGTTATTGTATCATAATAAATGGGGTTATTTAGTATGTAATAACTCTTTTAACTTATTATAAGGTTTCGTAAACTTCGGCCGTTTTGAATTTGTTATCGGTTTGTAATACTGTAAAAGAAACTACAAATGTGCATTGATTCAACCCAGTCGTGTTTTCGTCGCAACGCGCGTGGTAAAAGACCTAGTTTATATATAATTTAGATCATATCAATTCGGGTTTCATTGGCATTATTATTAAAGATATAAGAAGGCTTTGGGGTTTATGGTAGTGGTGGTGATTGGTGTGGAAAAGAAAATTCTGAAAAGGGATGGAGTTTATTTTTAGTAATTTATTTGTCAAAGTTTCTTGGTTAACCAGTTTTGTCTACGTACGTATGTATGAGAAAGTAAGAGTTAATATTTATTATATAGTAACATTATTTCATCAATTTATAAAAAAAATTAAGAGAGAGAGAGAGAGAGGAGGTGACAAAAAAACGTAATTTAAACGAATATTTAGTTTAGCTACCCATAAGAACATTTGTAATGGGCCATTATAAGACGGATAAAGCCCCTACACTACCCCAGTAAGTATAGGGACGTGAAAGGGCACACACATTTCTATAATAACGTCATATGCGGCTTGAATTGGTAATGTTAAGTGTAACCATTACACATATTTTTTTTATTAAAAAGAGTAATGATGTAGCGAAAAATACCCCTTAAAAACATTAATCATTACGTATGATCTAATTTATTATGGCATCATTTTTTTAGGGGGGGCTTTAAATATACCAAAAGTTTTTATTTGGTATACCAAGTCAACCCTATTAATCTACTACTAATCATTCAATCAACTACTAATCATATCAATCATCATTTTTATTCTATTTTATTTAAATATAACTACTAATCATTACATAATAATTATTTAAACTACTAATATCTATTTTTTAATTAGGTTTTTTTAAAGACTATTGTAATTAGTTTTTTGCAATACTAGTATTAATAATAGTATATTAAATATTTTATTATACAATTATGAATATTACTAGTCTTCTAAAAAGTACTCAAATATATAAATACGAAAATACAAGTTCATTATGAATGTAAAAACACTAAAATAATTAATCACTTAAATCCACAAACCCACTTTTAGGACGATAAAGTTGGCTGTACAGTTCTAGACGCGACTTATACATTGTTTCCCACCTAACTGCAAACCGGCTAATATTGTTAAGATTCCAATAAGGCGTGATAACAGGCATTGGGGATTCTCCTTGTAACTCTACCATGACATAATGGGTCTCACCAAATACTAAAGCAATTATAAGAGCTCTGTGATGTTGACTTTCTTCTGGACCACTCCAAAATGGGAAAATAGTGGTACTGCCTGACATGCTTAAAGAATGGATGATAACACCAAACCTATTGGCAATCAGAACACCTGCCTCAGGCATTTTCATCCAGTGTTCTTCTGGACAAGGTGACCCAAAAAAACACAAGTCATGATACAATGAATTTACATCACTGAAAAACATATCTTTATAAATATCGTATCGATTTTGTAACTCTTCTCTCATTTGCTGTCGAATGTACTCATAAGATTTTTCTTCATCAAGTCCGAGGCAAACAGCTATTGCTCGAAATCCACAGTTTCCATCGCCTTTAACATTCTGTATATCTGTTATATATGGATGAAATACTTTTGAAATATCGCTCATTATATTGGAATCATTCAACTGTGGCATTACATTTAAGTCTATCATGTATGAACGCTCAAAACATTCACGTGGGACTTCATTCAAGTCTATCAACGGTTCACTGTTCAGGTCAAATTCGAATGAACTATGTCTGGCTGGCTCCTTAATCGGATCAACAAAATTGGGCACATTTGAGCAACTATATCTAGCTGAACAAAATTCAGCACGCCTTTTCTGTTGTGATTTTTTCAAGCTTGGCCGTCCACGAGTATTTTTCTGAACTCGAGGTTCCTGAATATCAGTTGTACCTTGACCGACACGTCTTTTTTGTTGTGATTTCTTCAAATTTGGTCTTCCACGAGTATTTTTCTGAATTTGAGGTTCTTGAATATCTGTTGTACCGAGACCTATTATGTCCTTCAGCTTTCTTAACCAACTTTTTTTCCCAGCTTTGGATTGCTTGTTGAAGTTTTCTTTAAAATGTTTTAGTTCATTCTCGCGACTAACATCGTCATCTTGGACAGTTGTTGAAGGTACAAAATCTAGCTTCCTCCAAAAGATATCAATCGAATCCAAGGAAATACATTGACCTATGTTAAAATATAAATAAGTAATATATTAACAATTTTATAGAATCATTATTAAAAAAATCTGAACTAATATTAAAATAATCAATCAGATTATACTTACCTGAACTAATATACATTGAAAGTTCGCAAGCACATGGTAACCCACAGCTGTTGCGAAGTCGACAACCACAATTTGAAGAGTCTACTTGAAGATTCTTCCAGCTTTCATGGTCCGCAAGAATTATATCGAGAGCTTCATTTGAAACAAAACCGCGCAATAGTTTAAAACATCGTATATTGTGTTGATGTGTGCGAACAACTCTGCTTTTCTCAAAACTTTCTTTGATTGATGTATGTTGCGACTGCACGAGACGATTAATACAACCCACAAATTTATCCAAACAACATTTTGAAGATTTCAAATATTTTTTCAATACCGCATGCTGGCTTTCTACTCTATTGGTTGTGTTATTTCCAAAATTGAGATGTTGATCAATCCAGACAGACACAAACATCTCCTTGTATTTGTTCAACCAATTTTCATTTACATATTTTAAAACACCTGAAAAAGTAATTAAACTTATAAGAGATATATAAAAAGAAAAAAATATATCGGGGCGTAGAAAACATACGTGGATATTTTATCAAGAATGACTGAAGTTGCTTGTAATTGTCTGTGTAAGAAACCAAAGTTGTAGAATCTTCTAGTAACTCCCATAATTTTAGAAAGTTGTCCCAATCACGCGCTGACCTGATAGATTGCCTACAGTTCTTGAATATGTTGCGACTAATGTGCCATCTACAAAGTAATTGAGTAGCATTCGGGAAACTTCTTTGCATGCATTCACTAAAGCCAACTCCCTGTCTGTAAGTATAACACGTGGGTGCATACACTTGTCTAATGTTAACTTTAGACAGTTTAAGACCCATGTATAGCTTTCTATCTTTTCATTTTGCATGAAGGCAAAAGCTATGGAAAATGTCTTGTTGGTCGAAGTTACACCAACAATCTGAACAAAAGGCATATTATAGCTGTTTGTTTTGTACGTGGCATCTATAATCAACACGTGTGGGAATGCACGCCAAATATCGAATGATATTGGATGAACGAAAAATAAATTTTCTAACTCGTTTGAACCAGTTGTAGTAAATTCATAAACATAACCATTAGAATGTAAAATAGACATGAGAACCTGCATCGGAGAATTGCCTGCTTGCTCACTCATGCGAATTTTAGTGCGTGCATTGTAAATCGTACTGATTGTAGATGCATTACTTATGTTCCTCTCCTTCAGTATCGATAGAATATCATGTGGTGCCACATTCATCCTTGTCAATTCTGCAACCAAACTAAATTCATCATCAGTTAACCGCTTAGCATATGGATGGCCTTCCATATGCTGTACAGGCGGATGGTTATGTTCATCACATATCATCGTTAACGTCCAGGAATTATATTCTATTGAATATTTCCCTTCTAATTCGAATGGGCAGTCAGTTTTTTTGTGCCAGAAACTTTACTTGAATCCTTAACTTTATATTTTCCGCCACGATCACACATGATTACAACTTTATACACGAACCCATTAGGATATTTGTTCGATCTTTTAGTGACGACGACAACACCAAGAGAGCGTGCCAAGTTTTGTACCCAATTCATCAATTCTTCGTGGGACCCGAACACCTAAAAATTAATAAAAAGTTAATAAAAAGAATAGACAATACACTTAATAATAAAAAGTTAATAAAAAATGTGTATATATAAGTTAATAAAAAAGAATAAATGATACACCTAATAATAAAAAAGTTAATAAAAACATGTATATATAATTTAATAATAAAAAGTTAATAAAAACATGTGTACATAAGTTAATAATAATAAGAATAAATTATGCACCTAATAATAAAAAGTTAATAAAAAACTTAATAATAAAAAGTTAATAATATATTAGTTAATAAAAAAATAAATAATACACTTAATAATTAAAAGTTAATAATGTATATATAAATTAATAATAAAAATAAATAATACACTTAATAATAAAAATTTAATTATATACATATATATATATATATATGTAAAAGTTAATAAAAGATGTAACAAATGAAAGTTAATAAAAAACATTTTTATATATAAGTTAATAAAAGAGGTAAAAAAACTAGTAAAAATAAGTATAAGTTATGAAAGTTGGATTCTTTATTTATTAAACTAGAAATAGTTAAAGGATTGTAATGTTAATAAAACCCCTTCGCCGCCGTCGCCGCCGTCTCCACCGTCGCCACCATCTCCGCACCGCAGGATACCCGCGCCATCGTCTCCTTTCTTCGCCGTCTCTGTATTTCGCTACCACCACCGAGCTCTCCGTCGTCTCTTCTTCTCCACCACCATGGGTTTTGGTCACGGCGTCGTTTCTGTTTGCGACCGTCTCCGTCGTCTCCGTCTTCACCGCCACCACACCTAGCCCTATCTTCGTCGTCGTTCTTTGCTATCGGACGCCTAACCCTTCCCCGTCATGGCCGCCGCCGTCGCCGCCGTCTCCACCGTCGCCGCCATCTCCACACCTAGCCTTTCTTCTTCAAAACCTCTTCTCTGTCGTCTCCTTTTCTCCACCACCGTGGGTTTTGGTCACACCACCACACCTAGCCCTATCTTCGTCGCCGTCTCCGTTCTTCGCTACCACCGCCGGCGATATCGAAACCCTAACCACCGTCTACCACCACGATTTTGAAAGAAAACCTAACCCAACACTGATTATACCTGATGAGTGAAAAATTGTGGTGTAGTCATGACAAATTCGTTATCTGCCATGGTAAGAAATCGGAATATTAGTTTAGTTTAATCCTAAGAATTTTGTTATTGTTATTGTTATTGTTAAATAATATTGAATCTGTTCATAAATTTTCAACTGTGTTTTTTGTTTTGTTATGGTATAAATTTTCAACTGTATTTTGGGTTATGTAAAGATTTAAATTTTCATTGCTTTCTAGGTTTACAAAAAAATGCTGACAACTGTTGGTTTTCAGTCTGACAGAAAGTAAATTTTCTTAAAAGTCTTTGACTTTGGTATATTTTTGGTATATTTAACAGAACCCTTTTTTTAGTTAGTTTATGCATTGATAGTAACAATTGTGAATTATAACATTTTTATTTTAATTTACTTAGCATCATTATAAATCATCTCGGTTACTTTGATTTGTGTGCTTCTTTAATTTAATAATGATTTTATCGCGCCGAAATTGATGAAGATTTTCTCATTGAAAACCATCCACATTTATGGTTACATATGTCATGACTTTGTGTTATGAGCATTGATGTGATATTTACTTTCGGCTTATTGGAAGTCGATATGCGTTTATAGTTGAGAGAAACATGTTTTCGTCATCTTTTTTTTTTCGGAGAAGGGAAAATAAAGTCATATGGTGGTGGATATGGTGGAGAAAGCCAGAAGACTTCAAACAGATGTGAGGATCGAGAACCACCATGTCACCTTTGACGCAATTGAGTGCTAAAGTCGGAGTATCGAACCACCACCGAATGACCAACAACGTCGGCAGAGAGCAGCAATGCTAGTTCAGACCTAGATGTGAGCGAGCAGCAATGTCCGATGAGGCTAGAGCAAGGAAGCGACGCTAGTTTTTGAAGGAACTAGGGTTCCGAACCTTCCCTATGTGTTATATATGTTTGAATATAAAAAAAATAAAAAGAGATAAAACTTAACAGTTCGAATAGTTCGAATATCCGAGCCATCCGAAAATTTTCAAAATCATTATCCGAACCCGAAAATTCAGATATTCGGGATCCGAATATCCGAAATTTCAGATATTCGAAGTTTCGGATAGTTCGGATTCGGATTTCGGATATTTCAGATGCGGATTCAGATTTTTTGGAACACCCCTAGCAGAGAGAGAGAGAGAGAGAGAGATCAGGGAGGGAGTAGAGTAAACAAGACAAGTGTAGAAAACGTAGAGAGGATTTCAAACATGGTTTCAAGTTTGAAAAGACACAATGACCCTTTCACATATATGGCACATGATAGCACGTTTTCGCTAAAACTAACTATAACTTATTGGAAACTAAAGGTGTAATTATTTCATGAGTATTTGGACCAAATTTCAAATTTTAAAATATGAGAATCAATATTGAAAAATGATCAGAGACCCAAACCACATGGATCATTTCTGAATTTTTCTCTAAAAATAAAAAACTAATAAAAAAATAAATTTTTTTTGAACTGCCAGCAAACATAGAATGCCTAGGTACTTCGTATGGGATGACCCATAACATTAAATATGAACTTTAAAAATTAAATAACATTAATAACAAATATAACACGAAAGTATTTTGATCTTTTTACGCAGTTAATAAATCCCCCCCCCCCCCCCCTCTCCCCCTTTCTTTCTCCCTCTATTTTTTTTATAGTATATGTAAATTCTATTGTTTAACTATTAACACATCCTCTAATCACTTCTAAATTTATATCTTTATCCACCAAGGGACTAGAACACGCTCAACCACATGGGAAGAGATGGTTGTTATTCTATTTATTTTATTTTCGTAGAACGATAAACACAAACCTCTGAGTTTTTACCTAAATCTACATCAATGTCTACTATCAACCTCGTGAAAAGATACATCGTTTTACACACGAAGATACCACTAGAGTGTAAGGGGCAACGTTTTTGCAGCTTTGATACCCAGATAGGCCGCATGCCCTTTGGTATCTATTTAAGTGATTGTTTTCGGCTATGCAATTATTGGATTTCGGCGTAGAAATTACATTGACTTGGGAACAGATTTTTAGATGCGATGTAACTATCATAAGCAATTAAGTTATTCTACCAAAAATAATCTATCATTTAAGTATTAAACATATTTTATACTCCTATGTAAGTCTATTTGTAAATTTATTTAAGTTATTGTATTATATATAAATATTTACTATATTACTAAATATTTAATTATGTAATGTCTTTGTATTTATGTAATCAGAATACTACATTTTAACCTATTTTCATGTACAAAACTTTTAATTGTTATTATTTTTATAAAAAGCACATTCCAACAAAATAAATCATAATAGTGCTTTTAAAAATACTTTCATACACAAATATATATATATATATATATATTTAATTATTATCCTTAGAAAAAACACATACCAACATAACATATGAATTAAAACATAAACTTAGTTTATTTTCTCATCACTTTATTAAAAGATGATACTAGTATGGAAAGATAAATTCCATTATATTCTTTTACTTATTTCTAAGTAAAACAGATCACAAACTCAAAAAGTCTCTTGGCCCTTCAATTGTAGATAGATCTGGCACATACTCATCATCGGATGAAGAAGATCCACTTACCTCATCAAAATCATGTTGCAAGCTTTTGTTCATATGCTCCAGTTTGTCTTTCAGTTGCATAAGCTGGCCTATCCTCGCGTTTCTTTTATACTCCTCATAAGTTTCCCCACCAAGGAACCCTTTCACAACTTCTTCAAGGCTTTGTCCAAGTTTCTTATCGGACGTAGACTTCTCATTGAATTCGTTGAATGCATGGTTGGCTTCCTCAATTTCCTGTTTGCGCATAGAGTCGAGAAACGCTTGGTTGGCAAAAACTTCATTGTTGCTGAGAAATTTGCTTGTAACATCGGGTATACGGGGGCTTCCAAAAGCAAGTGGCTTTCCACTAATAGTGAACACTATTATAACAATCTGCGGACCGCATAAAGTAGCCAACTCGCTGGCTTTCTTGAATAAGCCACTGCGACGTTTGGACAACGTAACCGCACGATCCCTTATATTTTCGATTAGCCTTAACTCTATCCGTTGGCGACCCCTTGATGTTGCCATACTTTTGCTCAAGAAATATGATAGATGAAAGAAAATATGTGAGAATTGCTGTGAAGACTTAGATATATGAATGGTATTTTATAAGCATATTTACGAGGCATTAATTTAAGACTATATGCAATTTCCTTATATTACAGTTGATCCCTCTTAATTTTTTATGTATATAATTTAATTAATATTTAATAAGTTTGACCAAATTTATTTTTGGGTTTTTCAGGATTAATACATTGGTGATGAGATAATTATCTTTAATGAAAAGAATGCACATGTCACGCTTGCAAATTAAAATATAATGAGAAGAAACTAAATTGAAATTTAAAGTTAAAAAAATAAAAAAATTAAAAAAATTAAAAAAAATAAAAAAAATTAAAAAAAAGTTAAAACACAAATTTACTAGTGAGTCAAAATTATCTGTTTACGACATCAACTCGCACACTTGCATAATCTACTTATAATTCTACTCTACAATGCACAACACTATTCGAATTCTAGATCGAAGGATGCAATATATAACACGAAGATACTACTAGCTAAATGTCCTTTAGCTATTACTGAGATTTAATAGTTTATTTTAACTCATACACACAAATATCCTATTTTTAGAACAACATTTTTGTAATTTCTCTTTCCAATATCTAATTTTGTAAAATAATGTTTTTATATTCTCTTCCTAATATTTAATTTTGTAAAACCGTGTTCTAATAAATTCTCTGTCTAATACCTGGTTTTGTAAGACCATGGTTTTATATATCCTCTTTCTAATATTGAATTTTGTAAAAACTGTTCTTTTATATTTCTTCTATTTCTAATATTTAGCGCTTTAAATGATAATAATAAATGCCCATGTTTACCTATAATATAAATATTAATGCTAAAATATAACTATAAATGAGGCCGCCTTAAAAAAAGAAAATGAAACGGGATAAATTAATGTAAATGTAATAGTGATTATTACTTTAGGGTGTATAAAAACTGATTTCACATAAAAAAAATGTTTAGGTAAAAATTGAAGATTGATATAGAGTTCGACACCTTGTAGTGTTTGGATACATTAATTTGAATGCAATAGTGATTATTACTTTAGGTTGTATAAAAATTGATTTCACGTAAAGAAAATGTTAAGGTAAAAAATGAAGTTTGATATAGAGTTTGACACCTTAGGTAGTGTTTGGTATGTAAGAATGACAGTCGGAATGAAATGGACTGCTTCTTGTCTCGTTATCTCTCAGCATGCCTTAAGCACGGGCGTGCTTCTACTTGCACGACCCATGTATTTTGTTTTTTTCACCTTGATTTGTCCTTTTGTGATATCTGTTCACGACTATGCTTAAGCATGTGCAAGGCCGTGCATAAGTCTTCAACAACTTGTTTGTCCCTTTATAAGGTGGGGAAGTGCGCAACCGTGTAGGTTGACAGATTTCTTCTGTTTCTTGTTGTCTTTCACTTCTTTATGTTTAGACAGTCCAAAAGCCTGCAATTACATTAAAAAGTGAATTATTAGTATTTCCTCATCATAATGCTTTAAAAGTATTCAAGGGTGGGGAATGACTGTGCATATGAAATATGTATAAATGATGGTACATCAATTGGTAACCGTCTAGTATGGGTGGTTATGTATATAGAATATGTATATTTGGTAGTGCAAGATCTACTCGTTTGAGGTTAGGTTTCACTTAAGGGTCCAACCTTTACATGTGTTTATGAGTTTATAACGTAGATCTAGCCTTGTGGGAGATAAACAAATGATTTAACTATAAAAAGTTACGATTTTGGGTTGAAAACGAACCTGTTCGTTTGGCGTTGTTGTGTTCGTATTGCGACACTTCCTTATCCATATTGCAACACCTCCGAGTTTATATTGCGGCATTTTCGAAATCATATTGCGACACTTCCTAATATTGAGATCACTAAGATAGGAGACACGTGTACCTAATGAAAGTTAGGCGACACTATCATGGAAATTCGTGCCATGTCCAGATGTTGTTCTGCTACTCGACATATCATTTCCCTAACGCCTGACGTGCTATTCAAGTAGAAGTGATGCTCAAATCCGTAGAGTCATAATCCCGTTTAACTATTGTAAAGGTATAGGCAACGCTTAAGTGATTACTGTTACAGCTTAGACCCTAGTAGAGGGTATAGTTAAACCTTAGAAAGTTTTGATAGATGAATAAGATTATCATACAAAAATGTTTTAAATAAACAAACGTTTCTTCTTGATGAAGTAACATAGATTTTGAAATGATGATCGTTTCTTCTTGATGAAGAAACGTAAATGTATAAAATATAGATTTTATTAAACAGACATTTCTTCATAATGAAGAAACGCCTATAATTGAAAAGACAAGTTTTACAGAAAGACAAAAGGTCTAACTGTTATAACGTTTTAAACATAAAACAATACAACTGTTTTATCACAGTGTTTGAAACTATAGTGCGAGACTGAAGGTGTCTGAAGCTAGATTCTACGATAATCTAGATAATTGTCAAATTTATTACTTCGAACTATAGGCCCTAGAAAGAAAGATAAAACACGGTTGATTTTCTAAGTACCCTAATGATTTATTACTTAGTCCGTATCAAAATCACAACTTCCTCTAAGGCTCTTAATCCTAACAAACTTAGGAAATAAGGGGTATTTCAATATTAAAGATTAAATAACTCGGCTTACAAATTAACCTAATCAACGGCTAGAAAACCGATCGAGGTCTCGCAACGGCTACTAAATCGACTAGACCAAAGAGATAAATCGACTCCTAATGTATTGGTCTGACTAAAAGGAGATGAACTACTTAGATAAAGAACCTTAACCAATCAAACCCTATGACGACGTCTACCACAAACAACCGAAAACACCAAGTAATCAGTCTAACATGTAATCCTAAACCAAACACAAAACTAATTCATGTAAAGATAAAATCACACGGGATTTAATTAATATAATATTGAACAAACTCAGCGATATTCATAGAATAAATTCACAATGATATGAACTTGACAATAGAAAATCAATCATATATACGTTTTTTAACCCGAAGCAATTGCTAAAACATCATCAATCAACCAAACTTAGGTAGTTCTAACAAGTTTAGCAACTCATACTCAATGAAGAACAATGAAAATCAATAGCAAAATTTATCATATCAATATCTAAAAATAAACGAAACAACATTTCTAATAAAAACTGAACGATAAGCGAACTAAAAGTGCTTCCAATCTTCAGTCTTGTGTCTGCCTTTTCTTGCGACTAAAGGCAGTTTCTCCCTTGTGGCTATTGCGTGGTGAATATATATTTCTTTGCATTGACCGACCTCACTTATAATCTTAATTGCCAACCTAAATTATTATTACAGCTCTTTTCTCTATTCCCTTTGCTCGGTCCAATAATTAGCCCACTAACTTCATCGTTGGACCCATCCAACACATTTAGGGGCTGTTTGGTAAATGCTGAACCATTAAGTGCTGAACCAGTAAAAGGTCTGAATGATTAAGAGACTCTGAATCAATAAGTGCTGAACCAGTAAGTATTGTTTGGTTGGACATCTAAATAAGTGTATAAAATGGCTATTTTACCCCTCTGAACTATTTCGTGCTGAATTAAATGTATATGTTTAGCCAGAGCTACTAATAATTGTACCGAATGACCAAACTTTCATTATAACCAACCAAAATATATCTTAAAACAAATTTTCATTATAACCAACCAAATCCAAATTACACCAAAATCAAACAAAAAACAAACTTACAACCTATAAACCTAACCACCCATAACTTTTAGCAACAAGCTCAATCCACACAAGTACAACCAAGACTAAACATCCCATCCTAACAAAATCTAAAACATGTCCAAATATCAAAGCAAAAACTAAAGGACGAACAAACAAATAGCAGATCTCCAAGGTCTTCAATCGTGTGCACCAATATAGCACATCCCTGCCACAAACCTGACGAAGCTTGTTTAGACTTGTCTAAAATCACAAACCTAATGAAGCTCGATATATGAAGCACGGGTCTTGAGCTCGTTCAACATATATAGACCCCTCCATGTTCAAGAACCCTACATATAAAAGAACAGATGCTATGATTATTATGATTTGCAATAACTGAATAACATATAGAATATAGTATTCGTTTATTCTTGTTAATAGAAACTAGTAGGAGAGCCCGCGCGTTGCGGCGGGTAATCTCAATTTTGAATAGAACGCATATCATAATATAGAATATAGATAGCATAACCACGTGACACAACATTGAATTTTTTATTTTTTTTAGAATTTTAAAAAGAAGACAATGGTGATCCGAAAACAATTTGGAATACAGATTGGCCACGGAAGCTTTGGAACGGATGTCGAAGGGGTCAAATAAATCTTTTGTAGTCTGAAGTGTAAAAGGTGTCCAATCTGGAGTGCAAACTACTCAAATGGCACTGCTTTAAACAACCTTCATTTGATGTTTAGAGCTGAGTAGTTTTTATCAAAACAAAAGGTGGTTTTTTTCTTAAAGAAACTATCTTCAGCAGCTAATAGATTATGAAAATCAACTATTCATCAAGTATTATTCTAGAAGCATTTCCAAAATTAGTATTAAAAACAAGAAAATAAAATATCAATACCTTAATCTCCTTTCAACCAGTTGCTGTCAAATCACTAATTTGCCTACCTTTCTTACTTGTGAAAGCTAAGCATGTGCTTCTAATAATCCCAAATTCCCAATGCATTAACATGAGGCAAATTAGAAAATAACAGAGAAAACAATATATAAATTATAAAAACAACATATATATTGATGTGCACATCAGACGACATCACCTCGGTGTTATGGAATTGCAATGCTACCCTTCAAATTGCAATCAACTGTAAAAAATGAACATTGAATGCAACGCAAGTTCGTATAAAGATTAAACATGCATACATTTTAAATAAAGACAATCCCAAGCTTTTGAAATAAAGGTCAACACGATCCAAGCTCAAGCTCAAGTTAGTTAAATGAGCCAAGCTTGGGCTTGGATCATTTACAGCCATGTCTTTGAGGGGCTAATGGTCAATTCAATTCCAACCGAAACTTAGAATGACAACTTATTGTGACGGAATTAGCGGAGCATACACCATGCTCGGCTTGATTTTTTTGCTCGAGAATCATACCACTACCCATACCGTTCCCAACAAGACAATGAGAAAACGCACCCGGTGCCACCCCTTGTGATGAGTGTTGTGAAATGGTCGATAACCCCTGCTGATAAAACCCAAATATCCCATCAACCGCTTTATCAGATTTAGTCAAATCTCCACTTTGACTCATTTTACATCTGTTCCACAAGTCAATTGCGTTTTCACAACAAATTATAAAACAAGTTAATGAATTCTAAGAATTATTATTTTATTAACTAAATCACAGTTAAGACATTAGGTTAGATAAATATTACAGTTTGTAGGAACTGGCTGAAGTGTATAGTATTACTAATTCTATAAATATTAAATAAAGCAAGTAAATGTACCGTATTGATATCTATGAGAAAGTTGTTACGACTCTAAACTCAAAAAACAAGAAACCAAACCAGCATCTAAGGGGACGAAACTTAAAAAATTATCAAATTAGTATAAATGAGAAAGTTGGCGCCGCAAAGGGGTTTTGCTGAGATTTGTATATGCTATTATAGTTTTGTGTGAGTAATGACTTTCTTCTTAGCTGGATGACTGTGTTGTTACGTGTAAACTTGCTTACAGGTTTGGAACGGAAGTTCGAGTCTTTAACGGCCCCGACACTGCGGTTTTTTCAGGTGTCAATATATAAGTGGGCTAACAGTATCCTTTTTTTTTTTGCCAAAGCTTCTGGTTATTGAGTTGGTATTTGTTGCCATTTGAACATGTTGACTATTGAGATTGCATATGTTATATATCATATATGCTTGATGGAGTATTTAAAACAAACAGATTCATATACCAAAAATAATAGGCATCATATTTAAGTGGTCTAAGCTTAACAATCTACATTTTGAACAAAGAGTATATAAATGAACACGAACACTTAATCGAGCAAATATTTATGTTCATTAAAAAAAATTGCAGCAGGCCTGTTTAAAAACAGCAGCAAAAAACGCGTTTATACCCAAAAATAGGAGATTGTGTGGAAAAAAAATGAAACAAGGAGTTAAGTAAAGTAAAATGGTAAACTTTTAGTATAAACCGTAAACCAAACCGCCCGCCATGGTTTGAAAACTTTGAAACCTACCGGCGGAAAACTTCTATAAAAACCGATTGCAAAACCAAACCTAGCCCATAATATAAACACGAACACAATATATATGACCAATCCCACTTTATTTAACACTTTTGAAGAAAAACAAAATTGAAGTCCTAATTAATCTCTTACAATTACGAATGCTATCAATCTGATTAAAATTCATATTACAAAATATAAACACACAAACAGAATACATGCGTAGCAGATGGAAGAACAAAGCAAATTCGACTGGACCTTTTTTGTGTTACTGTAGAAAACGAAAATAAAATGAAATTGACAACCCAATTGAAACCAATGTATGAACCCTAAACCCCAAAAATACGAACCTTAATAATAGATTCTGAACCATAAATCAAAACTGAAAGACATAGAAATTGAACCACATAAACGAAATTACAATAAAATCACCGGGTCTTCAATTGACGAACGAGGAACTCTTGGTGAGCATTTGTGGTCGATGGTATCTGAAGACTGAGGGAAGAGGAAGGGTAATTAGGTCTGAATGTCATTCAGACTCAATTCCTAGATTACCGAATCAGAGGTTCCAAAAATCATTCAGATGTTTCTTCAATTGTCTAATTATTCATTAATTGTTAAATAAATCATAACCATAAAAATAAACAAACTATTAAACCATTATATTTCATTGTTTCTTCAAACCTTTAAAATCATAATATGAACCAAATGCTAGTATTATTAAATAAAACTAGCTCAAAAAGTATTAAAAATGTAGAAAATAATTATATATATAATTTAGACGATATCAAATATCACCATACTTAAACATTTTCCGTCCTTGAAAAGAAAACCTGCACATGTTCAGAACCAAACAAAGATTATAACTCTTAGATTATTTATTGTTATTATTATTATTATTATTATTATTATTACTTTAAAAGTAACAGGACAAATAATTATGAAGCCAGGCATTTCTGTCCACTTATCAGCTTTCACCTAGTAAGCCAAATCAAGTCGATTGTCAGTATTGCGATCCACTTAAAACCAAGCCCTTAATACTTACCGAGAAAGATAAGGTGTGACAAATATATTAGTTTGTATGACAAAGTGGGACCCACACTTAAAAGCCCCATTGTCAGTTCACCACGCTTTATTATGGTTTTACCGAGTCCTATCACCCCAACTTGACTTAAACTTATTGTCACATGATCAAAATTTTTTTTTTTGACTCAATACAACCTATGAACTCTTGACTGATAGTAGTTTCTTTCATGGTGGTTTCATTTGACTTTTTTTTCTTCTTTTTTTCTCTTTTCTTTGTTTTTCATTGCACATTTTTACCCTTAAATTTGACAATTGAGACTACTTGACCTTTTAAATTCCACCATGTTGTACAATATTATAGACTGCATCTAGGCTCAGGTCTGCGCCACCGCACAACAGAGTACGGAGCTTCGCAAGAATATATACGTATACAAATATATATAAGTACATGTACAACAATTAGGTTTTTATATATTTTGTGACCATGTGAACGAGTCTTGAGTATGACTCGATTTTCATTCCAATCCTGTTACGGGCTTAGTTAAACATATAAAACCCTAGGATGTTTCTCACTAGAATCAAGCAATTTAAAATGGTTCGATTAAGTCAACAACTAAACCGCCGTTTCATTCTCAAAGGCTGAGCCAACCGACACATCAAACACTGAGTCTAAACTGTTCAGCTACAGTACCTTACTTGTGGGCCTGCCGACAATTCTCTGATATATATATATATATTCAGAAAGCACAAAGAGATTGTCAAAAACACTTGGTAAAAAATTTCAAAAACATGGGATATTTCAAAACTTTTTTTTTATTTTTAATTTTTTAAATTTCAAAATTTTGATTTTATTTTATTTTTATCCTATAACTAAGTAAAATAAAGTCTCATATCCACACTTGAACGAAAATATCGTCCTCAATGAGAACAAGAAAAGGAAATAAAAATGGAAACTATTCAAGAAATTAAATATATGAAAGAAAAGAACTAATACTCCCCTGGTAAACAGCTGTGTGTTCTAATTTTGTGATCCTCGGGAGCAATTTCCATGACGTCATTAGAGCTAACATGCAAATAAATACCATTTTTACTAAACCACACACGCTCGTATATAGCGGCGTACAAAACAAAAATAACTTGTAAGAAATAAACATATTTTTGTATTTTTTGCATTTTTTAAAAAATTTTATAGAATACCCCTAAAATCGTCCGACTCGAATGGATATTGAATACAAGCGGTCGTTAATAGAGATATATCCTTAACAGAAAATAAAATAAAAGAAATAAGGACAAAACCCTACAACTCAGGCTGCCTCCTGAGAGCGCTTAGTTTAGCGGGTCCTCAGCCTGACCCCTCCATTATGCTTATGCGTCACATGTTCCTTCCCTCGTCTCCTCCTTCTCGCCGATATAATGTTTGAGACGGTGACCATTAACCTTGAAGCTCTCGCTTTTATCTTTACTCTCAACTGCTCTATACGGGAAGACTTCCTTGACCGTGTACGGTCCATACCATCGGGACATAAGCTATCCTGGGAATAACTTCAAACGGGAATTAATAAGAAGTACGGTTTCCCCACACTTGAACTGTTTATTACTTCTTAGCTTTCGATCATGCAACTTCTTAGTTTTCTGCTTATAATTATATAAATGCGCATGTGCATGGTCCTGAAGCTCTTCCAACTCATGTAGCTGATGAAAACTTGAACTCTGGCAGTCGAAAGATCGAGATTAATCGTCTGAAGTGCCCACAGAGCATGATGCTTTACGTCGAGATTAATCACCTATTATATATCTGGTTGTTCTATCTCCTCACCCTTCTCTATGTTCCTTACCTTCCACCTGTAATCTCGAGCACGTCCCTCTTATCTTATCTTGGAGAAATTGAATAAGAATGTGATGTTCGAAAAGACTGATTAAGTAGAGTTAATCTGAGGATTGGATCCGGGGGAACATAGATTTCATATCGGTCTTGACCTTCTCGGAGACTTGCCAAGATAGGGATATGCTCTTATATTATAGATATTGTAGACGAGAAAAGGAACCCCTCTCTCTTTCCTTTCTGCGCGCTCTCTCTTTTGTCATGTGCTTAAATAATTGAAAGTAAAAAAGGCATGATCAACTTTCTCGATCCGCTTCAGACACATGACACATCACTCTAATGTCTCGTCCAGTTTGGGGGTGAATTGGGCCCTCTGAATGAATGGTGAACCAGTCCTACGAGTGGGTTGACCCGTCGCGATTATTGTTATATATATATAGGATTAGGTTCATTTCAGAAGTGTTTCTTATTGCGAGAAGTGCGAGAAATAAAACCAACCAATCACAAATTTTCATTATTTATATGATTTATTTTAATCATAGGGGTATTTTAGTATAAATGGTTTTTCTTATTTTTAGTAATTAATTATTTTATGGAGAACGTTATTAATTATTTTATTATATTTTTTTCTTACAATAAATTATATTTTTTACCCTAATCCAGTTTATTATAATTATGAATTATAACCATTTTTTTATTTTTGTCTTATTATAACAAACATACATACATTTTATTTAATTATGAATATAACCATTTTTTATTATAATATGTACATAATTCAAATTCTCATAATCGATATCTTCCTATTTATATTTTACCAGCAAACAAATCTACATCACTTTTATATTTTATTTTTAATTTCAATATTTTTGTATATATTATACATTTTCACTTCAAAATACCACCTACACAATGCAAAAATGAAACTACACACGATATAAATTACATGTATACAATTCGAAATATTACCTACGCAGTACATATATGAACTTATACATTACTTAAATGAACCTATGCGTGATAAAAGTTACACATACATAATTCAAAATATCACCTACACGGTACATATATGAACCTGCGCATAAATTAAACGACACACGATAAAAGGTACACATACACAATTCGAAATACCACAAACACAATACATATATGAACCTACATAGTACATAAATGAACCTACACACGAAAAAATACATATACACAATTCTAAATACCATCTACATAGTACAAAATAAACTTTTTTTATTGCATTAAACCACATATAATATATAACAGATAATGCTAATAACCTATACTTGTAAAATTTTCACATACACCTTCGTGATACCATCTACACAGTACATACATGAAACTACATCGTTAAAAATAATCTTTACATAATAAAATATAATGAACCCAGACAATACACTACTATACAAACATTTATCCCCCCATACATACAAATTTGAATTCAATAGGTAACTGCACTTTCACAAAACTTCTACACATAACTGTATGTTTCTAATTTTGCTACATAGTTACTATATGAAAAAAAATCCATAATATACAATTTACACAACCATAAATATAAAAAATATATGTATAATTTATTTGCAAAAGTTTAACGAGGAAAATTAAATTGTATTAATAATCTTATTAGCATTGATTGAGCATAAAAAAGTAACCGTTGACTACATTAATGCATGATTTAATGAGGCATACACCACAAAAGACTTGCCTACCTTTTTTAATTAAAAATATGTCATAAATATGCGTTTTTATTTACGATAATACCATTTATATTGTAGACCCTTGATTAAACATAATCAATTGTTCAGATTTATTTCTCGCATTTCTCACTGTAATATCATTTCTCGCATGATCCATCCCCTATATATATATATAGTCCTGACCCGGAAAGGTACTAGGTGCAACACCCCTGCTTAGGTGGAAACGCCTGAGTGTGACGTACAGATTGTTCAAAAAGACGTGACACTATTATCATTAATTTAAAACATCAAGTACACAAGTTCGTAAACAAGAGATACATTGCATTATAAGAAAATTAAGCAACTTGTTCATTTATTAATATAACCTAAGTACTAGTGTCTTCTCCATGTCCCATCCTCTAATGACTGTACCTGTAGCATATATATAAAATACAAGTCAACTAACTGAATAGTTGGTGAGTTCACACAAGTTTTGTTTATATCCATTAAAATCATACAATTCCATGTGACATGTGTACTAATCGCACAAGTAGGGTCATTTCCAGTTCATAACAACCAACGCACTCGTATAATGAGGCCATTTTTCACTCATAATAAAATGGCCCTGAGTGCAAAGGGGGACGTATAATCATACTTATTGAGGCTATCATGTGCAAGTAAAATATAAGCAAGTAATCAAGTAACACACAAGTCTATGGTATGAATTGTAGTTTGAATATATGAATACTTAAGCAATTGTTTTGGTATGACATATATGTTACACTCAAAGTGTGTAAGAGCGTTAAAAAGATGGTGTGAGGAACTCATCTTTGAAATTGAAGATGAAATATAAACAAATGCCGAAAGCGCGTTAAAGAAATCGAAGTGATCGAACCTCACGAACTATTATTAAAAATACAAAATTAAAACTAACTAACAGAATTATACAAGTTAAATAATTTAGTTTTAGAATTTATGCATTATTTTAATATATTTTTTATTATTTTATGGGCATTTTATACTATAATATTATTTTATGTCTTAACGAATTTTAACGATTTATTATTATTTTAATATTATTTAATTAGTAGTTTATTACTAATATGAGAATTTTATCATTTACGAAGCATTGATTTTGACGGTATAATTTTATTCCCGAATACATTTGTTTGTGTATTAAGATATTAACAATATGTTAAATAATAAAATAATATAATATTAGCGGGGTTTTTTTTTCGCAAAAACTTAACTGATATGAAGAGTAGGTTTCTATAAAAAATGGTAAAATTTAGTTTATATTTAATTTTATTTAATTTAGTTTATACAAAACAGATTGTGAGCTGGCGTATTTTTCCCCACATTTTAGAGAAACTGTAAAGAATATAACTGACAGACAAGACGGATTAGAAGATTATAGACATTGTCATTAGAGGTGATCTGATGGCTCAGATATTTTTATTCAGAATATTATAAAGAACTATATTTTCAAAAGACAGTATTTAAATTATCAAAAGGGTATTCAAATCCCAAGTTTTCAATATAATAATATTTTATTAAAACGGCTTCCGCTCATATTTTGTCAAACTTGATTTATGATATTAAATGATTATTTGAACCCATTATTTTATTAAAAGAATATTACTTTAAAGACTTCCACTAAAACAAACTCGCAACTCTGATATATTTTCAAAACATATACCAACTAACGGGCGTCACACCCAGACCCTGGACCAGGGTGTGACATAAAGTTCGAGGAAACTAAGTATAAAATGTCAAAGGCCAAGGCCCAAGTTTTGAAGTAATAATGCTATAAAACACCAATCTAGTACATAAGTCGAAGATCCGCCACTTCGATAAATGCTAGCGAATACATCATTACCTTAGTGCTACAAGCCTGGTTGGCCGCACAAAATAAATAAAAAGGTATGATGAAGTCCCACACGAGTGGACAAGTTCAAAAGCTGGGGCCAAAAAGGATTTATGCTTATGATCGCTGACTTTTTGATCTAAGGATAGATTCAAAAGAAAGCTAGGCTAAAAATAAAATGTGATGATAAAACATCTAAGCGAATCAAAAGTTAGGGGCCAGAAAAGGATCTACGCTTATGATCACTAGCTTCATGATCTAAGGATATATTCAAAAGAAAGCCAGACTAAAAGAAAAAAAGCAATGGTAAAACATCTAAGCGATGCCTCACTAAAAGATGACAAATCAAAGGGCTACCAAGCAAATCATAAAAGAAAGCATAGTAAGTCATAACTTACATAACCATGGTAGTACCAAATTGTTGTATGGTAACAGGGATTGTACGCAAAGGGTACAACAATCCCCAAGAAAACAAAGCGAAAACGACATTCGTATAAGGATTGGAAGAGACCCCACCACCATCTTCAATTAAAGGCATTTCGGGAGGGACTCCATCCTGATTAGATTTCAGAGGAGAACTCGTTAAAGTAACACAAATGGTAAAAAAATGAAAAGGGTGACTTCGACAACAATGCTCAAATAACAATGCTCGTACACCGCAAGACTGCCAGAAGTTTGCTTCAATTTTTCAACCTCCTTGATTGCAAATTAAGACATGATACCGCAAGAGAAATCACGAAACCCGCTTTGGATTGCTGCTCACATATGCATGGAATTTCAAATAAAAGAAGTGTAGAAGGCCTAGTTCTTCCTCTGCATATCTTGTCCATTTAATTATATAAACTCCATTAATAAAGACAAGCATCAGATGCTAATGACTAGTCTCAGAAGTGGCACGATGGCCATAAAGCATTACATTGCCTTCCCAGAGCAAAGACAGTGATCAGGACCTATAACACCGCCTTCCACCTCGTTCCAATCTCCAACCATACTAAACACACAAATTCCACCAACCGATCCATTATAAACAACCATGAAATCCTTATATCTAACAAGATCACATGAGGCCGATTCACTCCTTTGAAAATCTAAGTTCGTTAGGATTGTCTAAGCGAAGCTACCGGGTAAAACGAAAGCGAATGTGTCAAGCATGACGAACAAATATGATGAAGCAATGGGAAGGATGGTTGATGCCCGTTCGGTATTTCATGTTCACCTAAAAATTAACATGAACGACACGAAAGTGGTTCGATAAACAAAAACAAAGGGGACTTGTAGGAGTGCTACCCATACGCTAGAGAAGCGATTATGCTCTAAATGCTAAAGAAGCAACTGCATATATATGCTAAAGAATCAGCTATGCTACACACACGCGCGCGCGCTAAAGAAGCGATCATATTCTAAATGCTAAAGAAGCAACTAAATACGTATGCTAAAGAAGCAGCTATGTTCCACATACGCTAAAGAAGCGATTATATTCTAAATACTAAAGAAGCAACTACATACGTATGCTAAAGAAGCAATTGTGTTACACATGCGCTAAAAAAGCAATCATACCATGCATGTTAAAGAAACCACACCACACAGCTTGAAAAGCAAAAATGCTAAGAACTTTAGCGAAAGGCACACAAGTTTAGAAGACTCACAAAAAGTATTCAGTAAGAACTTCAGCGGAAGATTACATGGAAGTTATAGAAATAGAGGATAAAATAAAATGTTAGCCTTCTGCTGCGAAGTAGAAAATGACAAGTTAGTAAGAAAGCTACACGAAGACCTCCTAGTAACAATGGAAGTCCTCATGGAAAAAACAAGAAGATAAAGTAAGAACGTCAACGCGCTTAGGAAAGCATTGGTTTCGTCCAACCAAATCAAAGCGATGCTATCATAGGAACATGAAAGAAAAGATGTTTGAAGCGATCACGATATATAACGTCAAAGCAATGTCGAAATGGCTAAACTACATGGACAAAATGCATTAAAAATATGATGCGGTGACACTCCGATGAAAAGAACTACAAGCTTGAAGCAACCATGCTAAAAACAAAAATAAAAGTATGTTCAAACATTGCATTACAAGCAAATGCGAAAAGGGCAGGAAAACTTACACCGCAACACAATCATAACGATACTAAAAACAAGCAAGCCTTTTGATAAAACTAAAGAAGCACTAACGAAGAAGAAGTGTTAGTATCATGCATAACAAAGTCTACCAATACAAGGAAAGAATGGTCCATCGCCTGATAAGGTAAGGTGATCATTCCGCTAATACTTTAACATCACACTTGTCAAAGAGAGTTCAGCAAAGGAAACACGAGAAGCATTATTAGGTGACAAATACTCACCAGACAACCAAGCAAGTGTGAACACATGGAGTAAACAAGAGATCTCACTTCTACTGATTCTTCACCAAGGAAGAAGATCCTGCATATACCTTAAGCGTTGGTTCCCAAAGCTCCAACGAAGAAATCGAATATCGAGCCGTAGTAGTCGAATTCATGGTACCCGAAAGAGTGGGAATGACAATATTAGTGGCACATGTAGATGCTCCGCCGGTAGGCAGTCCAACTGTAACACGCATGTAAGTGTCTCATCAACACCAAAGGGAGAATGATTAGAAGAATCCATATACCCAAAGGCATAAATAAGGCCAGTACATTTAGCAAAATCGCATCGATATTATTTAATCCCTCAACAAAGAAAATATGAATAGAAGTTTTAAAAGAATCAGTTCAGCCAAGGAAAGTAATGTCAAAGGTCGATGCTAAATGATCACAAAGCCAAAGAGCATCACCGTATATTTTATTCTGACAACAATGCCATAAAGATGACATATCCTAAAGAATTCACAATGGGCTCAACCAAACTAGGCCCAAACTAAAGCAAGTCGCTTGCTTGTTCGGTCATTAGTATGAAAGAAAACGAGCTCACAAGAAAATCACCCAAGGGTTAAGTAGAAGGAGTAATTTAGGAAGAAACACGCAAAATGTAGCCACTGTTGGGCCAGCATTAAGCACAATCTTAGTAGAAGCGATCAACAGAGTATATCCGCTCGTTGCATGAAGAAAGGTGCACACCCTGCATAACTTTTGACCAAGTTTTTGAAACCGCATTCTTTGTTTAATCAAGAAGGGAGTAATAATATCATCACTAAGGCAAGTATAGCCCATCTTCCAAGTCTTAAACCTCAAAACAGAGTAAAGACCTGATGGGTGGATTGTAGAGCCACCCTTAATTGTAGTAATTCTAAACAAAACATGAGCGTTTACGTGTTATTTCAAGGATTTAGGTTACTACCATATATGGTGCGTGTTTGCAGGTATAGGTGCTAAAAATGGCGATTCAAGTGAACTATGATGGAGAGGAGCAAAGAACTCGAGAGTTGGTGATGGCAGTCAACAAGTCAAAGAAGAACAAAGAACTTGGAGCTGAGGCTACCGTAGCTTACGGTAGCCACCGTAAGCTACGGTAGGGTCCCAACGTAGCAGCCTAGCGTAAACAGATAGAACATGGCGTAGTGATTTTCAAAGCCACCGTAAGCTACGGTGGCCACCGTAGCTTACGGTGGACCCTGACGACCGGTGGCGGTTACAACTCGTTTTTTATGTTATAATTGGCTTTTGAGCTCCATTCTTCATTATTCCGTTTTGAGACAATTGTTGGGGTGTTTTTGGGGCTTGAGAATAAGTTTTTGAGAGTTTTGAATCAAGGATTAACATCATAATCTTAGATTGCTTCGGATTAAACTTGGTATGATGATTTCAATTATGTGTGGCTAAAACTTTTAGTATTTCTCTTGGTTGTAAAGTTATTGCAATAATCTTTTTGTTTATTGTTCGTGCACTTGGATTGATTATCGAATCGTTTAGATTAATATAATCACGTTGTTTGTTTGATTGTTTGTAATTTGTCCATATCGTTTAACCTAATTTCGTTCCATACGTTCTTGGTGTTGTTGACAATCGAGATTTAGTATAAGAAATTAGGGTTAAGATTGTATTGATTGATTAACCAAGTAAAGACCTCGCGTTCTAGGAATCCGAGTACTTTTGATTAATCACAAACAATTACATTTACACGAAATCAAGATATTATGATTTATCCATTGAACTTAAACAAAAGAGTTGCGTAATAACCGAGCTCCAAGAGGAATGCTCATTTAATCAATTGTTTGCAACCTTCGTTTAGTTTATTTATTTTATAAAATCAAATCAAACCAACCTGAATTTTACTTTTTTGTCATTTACATTTATATTAGTTTAATTGTAAACTACTCAGTAACACATATTCCACAAACTCTTCGTGTTTGACACCCATTTGCCACTATCTAATTAGTTGTAATTGGTTTATTTTTGCGCGAGTCTTCGACCTCGTGCCAAATTTTTTCCACAAGCAACAAAGAAACCAAAAAGTTAAAAACATTTATCAGGGGAAAAGTAAAGGCTTCAAGGTGAATAATGGTAATCCATAAAGAAGCATTCTTATCAATGTCCTTACCAATGTTTCAGATGCTTCCAAAAAGTATATCGATAAACGACATGAGTGAGTCGATGGAAGATGCGAAAATGGTTAACACAAGTAACTCCGCCTGAGTTAACAAAGCAAAGAAAATCTACACGTTACCAGAGAAGAATAAGAAAGATCACAGTATAAACAAAGCTTTATCTTCCAACATACAATAAGAATAAGAAAGGGCATGAGTCAAACAAACGGCATCGTTACATCCACATCCATAGGGAGACACGATATGTTCAAAGTAGATAACGCGACCGAGAACTAAGAAAAATGGATCTACGTAAAATTCAAATAAGATAAAGCATCAACAAAGACATTGTGACGAGTTATACTAAAGAAGTTAATCAACAAAGCAGGTATAAACAAATTGTAATAGTGTAAACAAGTTGTACAAATCCAAGAATAGCATTGTTGATATCGCACATGTAATGACAACACTCCAATACAAATAATCGACTAAGAAGGGGCTACTCACCTCGCATAGGGCAAGCTAAAGAAGCCATATAGCCAAAATGAAAAAGCCCTCAAATTGAGCCATAAAAGCTATCAGATCGACCAATTCAAAGGGTACGAATCCAAAAGATCACACTTATTAATTTACAAGTCAGACGACACAAATCCAAAGAGTCGCATCGACAGACTAGGGGACTTGTAGCGGTAATATCCCAAATAACATAACAAAGCCAGCAGCGTTGCATTAACATGATTAAGCCAAGGGCATCGCATCGATGTAACAGAGCTACCCTCCATGCGGATCTATAAGACAACTGGAGATTTTAGAGACGCCATTGTAGAGGTAATGCAGCTTGTATATAAGCAAACAGCCCATTGTAAATCACCATTCAGAAAATGACAAAAATCGAAGGCCCGGCAAAACTAATAATGAGAATCCTTGCAATAATTAGTTAGATGACCTAAGACCAAAGCTTCGCATCAACTGACTAGGAGGACTTGTAGGGGAAACCCCAGAAATGGCATCTGCACCCATGGTGAAGTATTGTTACAGAAGAAGCTAAAGAAGCATCTACCTGATAAAGACAAGAAAGAACATAAGGAATACATCTGGAAACCTACTGTGCTTGGACGTGGTCGGCCATCAGGAATAATAGTACGATTGTAGATGCTGTATAGTACAATTGCAGATACTGTATTATGCTTATAAGTAGCATGTATGCTTGTAACAATGCCCATCATCATTATTCATATCAGTAAACAAACACTCTTAACTATGTGTTTTGCTATTCTTCTCATATTACTCTCAAATATCACTTGTATCTCCATCCATTAAAATCGATCTTAACCCATAATTAATCTGCTAGGATTTGCTTTAACACACAAACTCTTAGCATATCCTCCAACGATTGGATAGCCCATTCACTTATTCATCAAGTTAGGGATGATATGATTGTATCACCTTCTTAGTGAGAAACTTCTTTAAGTAATTAACACCTTGATCAATAAAACATGTTTTATGTGTTTCAACATACATATAAACTCATCATTTCAAAGAACCGAAATGTAATTTACAAGAAATAATAACAACAACAACGACGCTCACACCTAGATAGAATCTATAATATATATAAACGAAAACCCTAAAATCCTATGTGTCGCGATGTGGTTGCTTCCTCTTTTTATGGAAGCCACCAGATTTCTTGATTTTTAAATGGAGACTTCTCATTGATTTAACCTAAATTCATGGGTATGCGTATTACCAAAACCAAATAGCTCTTAAATGGGTTATAACATCTCATTAAATTAAAAATTAATCTTACCAATTATTTGATATGAAAATCCTATAAAATAGGGATATACTAAAATTTAATATACAATTTAAAACGAAAAATATATTATTTATAATTAATAAACCATTTTATAGTAAAAACATAAGCGGGTCATGGGTCACCAAATCCAGATAGCTTTTAAACAAATTCATGGGTAAAGGTCTCACCAAACCCAGATAGCTCTTAAACAGGTTATAACATCTCATTATATTAAAAAATAATCTCATCAAATATTTGATATGAACATCCTACAAAATAGGAATATACTAAAAATTAATATCATATTTTATTATAAAAAAAGATATTATTTATAATTAAGAAACAATTTTATAATAAAGAAAATAAACAGGTAATGGGTATCACCAAACCCAGATATCTTTTAAACCGGATTATAACATATCATTTATTTGTGAAACCATTTCATCATCAAACCTCAAGTATATTAATCAGTGTTGTAAAAGTCGGATTCCAAGGCCGACTAGTCGGTCCTCGGACCCCTACCTTGGAGACTTTTTCCAAGTCGGCTGGATTAGTCGGAGGCAGTCAAAGTTGGTCAAAAGTCGGATTAGTCGGGCTAGGCGGTCAAAAGTCGGCCTAGTCGGGCTAGGAATTTCTAAAAGTCGATAAAAAGTCGGACAAAAGGTCGGGCTAGGCGGTCAAAAGTCGGGATAGGCGGGCTAGGGTTCTCTAAAAGTCAGTTAAAAGTCATTAAAAAGTTGTCGAGTCAGCTAGAGTACTATTTTGACGTGAATTATGCTTATTTTGACAAATATATATATTCCAAAAATTAATTTTCATTATAATTACCATGTCCGACTACTCTTCGAGTACTCCCCGAGTACTCCGACTACTCCCAACTCCCCAGTCGGCCGCCTAGGGTCCACCTAGCGACTTTTGCAACATTGATATTAATTATTAACTTTCTTACAATAAATAAAATTAAAATCCAAATATACATATATAAATATTAAAAACGAATAATGTAAAAGAACCCCTGTAATACAGGGGATAAAATCTAGTAATATATATAAATGAAAACCCTAAAATCCTACGTGTCACGATGTGGTCGCTCCCCCCTTTTATGAAAGTCACCAGATTGCTTGATTTTTAAATGGAGACCTCTCATTGATTTAACCCAAATTCATGGATATTGGTCTTACTAAAACTTGATAGCTCTTAAACGGGTTATAATATCTCATTAAATTAAAAATTAACATTATCAATTATTTGATATGAAAATCCTATAAACTAGGGATATACTAAAATTTAATATCCAATTTAAAAAGAAAAATATATTATTTATAATTAATAAACAATTTTATAGTAAAAAACATAAGCGGGTCATGGGTCACCAAATCCAGATAGCTTTTAAACGGGTTATAGCATATCATTTATTTATGAAACCCTTTCATCATCAAACCCTAAGTATATTATTAACTTTCTTACAATAAATAAAATTAAAATCCAAAAAATAAATATTAAAAAAACGAAAAATGTAAAACAACCATTCTCTCAAGCCATCAGATTGTTTTATTTGTCAATGAAGGCTTCTCACGCATTTGACCAGGTAAAGGTCTCACCAAACTCAGATAGCTCTTAAACGGGTTATAACATCTCATTATAACAATTTTATAATGGGTATCACCAAACCCAGATATCTTTTAAACCGGATTATAATATATCATTTATTTGTGAAACAATTTCATCATCAAACCTCATGCATATTAATTATTAACTTTCTTACAATAAATAAAATTAAAATCCATATATATATATATATATATATTAAAAACGAATAATATAAAACACCCTCAATAATACAGGGTATAAAATATAGTTATTAATAATTTATTAACATAGCATAGCATATACGAAGAAATGTATACATTTTGTAGCAAACAACAAACATAGCCGCACCCAACCATTCATTGTAACCCTAATACACACAAACACACTCCTTACATCTGACGCACTCTCACGTTTAATCCATCCCGTCTTTCTTCTTCTTCTTCTTCGTCTATCGTATTATTATTCATATCAATCAGCTTCCAACTGATCTCCGTTAATTCACAGTTTCCGTAACCGTTACTCATCATCACACACACTCATCGCATCGCCAAGTAAGCTAGTTATCTGTATTCAACCACCGCTTGTTTGTTTACTGTATATGCTATTCGATTTTGCACCGATTAATTAGTACTTTTGTTGCTGATTGGATGGATTCAGTTTCTGATTTTGATTATTGAATTGATTGTGGATATGTGTGTTGTATAGCTTGATTTTGAGATTTTAGGGTTTATGGCTGGATTGGAGAATCGGCAAGTAAGCTAATGATTTGTATGCAACTGCTTGTTATGTTGCTGTATGTTTGATTTATTCTGCACGGATTAATTACTTGCTAATTGTATGTTTAGTGCTTTTAGGTTTCTAGTGTTGAATTGATTGTGGATGTGTGTGTTGTATAGCTTGATTTTGAGTTTTTATGTTGTTTTAGGGTTTAGGGTTGGATAATATGGAATGGAGTTTCTGCAAGTAATAATCTATATGCAGCCGCTTGTTCTTTTGCTGTATAATTTAAATCGATTTTCTCGGATAAATCAGTAGTTCTGTTGCTAATTGTATTGTGCATTTAGGTTTCGGTTTGGATTTGGATTCAGTTTTTGGTTTTGGTTGTTGAGATGCTCGTGTATACGCGTAAATTTTGAGTTTTTATGTTGTTATTGGGTTCTAGGGTTAGATTGGAGTATAGGAAAGTAAGCTAACGATCTATATGCAACCGCTTATTCTGTTTCTGTATAAATGATTTGATTTTTCACAGATTAATCAGTAATTTGGTGTTAAATTGGATGTTTAGTGCTTTTAGGTGTCGATTTCGATTCGGATTCTGTTTTGAATTGGTTATTGAGATGCTCGTGAGCATGTGTATTACATAGCCTAAATTTGAGTTTTTGTGTTTTTGAAGGGTTCTAGTGTTAGATTGGAGTATCGGCAAGTAAGCTAATGATCTATATGCAACCGTTTGTTACTTTGCTGTATATTTGATTCGATTTCGCAGGGAATAATCACTTACTAATTGTATATTTAATGCTTTTAGGTTTTGATTGCGATTCGGATTCAGTTTTTGATTTTTAATTTTGAGATGCCCGTGTGTATATGTGTTACGTAGGCTGATTTTGAGTTATTGTGTTGTTTTAGGGTTCTAGGTGAGATTGGAGTAATCTATTTGTCGAATCAGCATTGTACGGATGGGGAAAAAGAAGTCGGCGGCACGTGAGGAGGATAACGGTGGGGCTGTAGGTAAGTCTAGGAAGAAAGCTATGGTAATTGATGATGATGAGTATTCGATTGGAACTGAGTTATCTGAGGAGAAGTCAGTTCAGGGAGAGGAGCAAGTGGCGACTATTGGTGGTAATAAGAAAAAGGGAAAGAAAGGTAATCAGAAGAGCATGAAAGTGAATGATGATGCTGAAGATGTTGATGATGGTGATGATAGTTTAGAGATTCAGTTTGCTGGTAAGAAGAAATCTAAATCTAAGGGGAAAAAGGGTGGAAATTCGTTTGGTGCTTCGGCTTTTGCATTGCTTGGTGATGAAGATGGGGATGAAGATGCGGTTAAGGATGAAGAAGATGATGTTAGTGAGGAAGAAGAAGCTAGTGTTGTGTTTAGTGGGAAAAAGAAGTCGTCAAAGGCGAAAAAGGGTGGTAGCGTGTTTACTGGTTCAGCATTTGATGCAATTGGGGATGATGATGACAATGATGATGGGGACATAGTAGATGATAATGAAGATGATGAGCCGGTTATTTCCTTTACAGGGAAGAAGAAGCCATCTAAAGCAAATAAGAAGCCAAGTGGTAGTGTTTTTTCAATGCTTGATGATGAAGATAATCAGAATGAAAGTGAAGATGATGCGCCCATTACCTTCACAGGAAAGAAGTCTTCCAAGTCATCAAAGAAGAAAACCATTCCGTCTGATGATGAAGATGTTTCAGTCTCGGGATTAAGTGTTGATGATCATGATGAAGAGGATGCTTCTACAATAAAGTTTTCTGGTAAAAAGAAGCCATCTAAGAAGAAAAACAGTAACACGGTTAATGAACCTGAGCCTGAACAAGAACAGGAGCAACCTAGTACCAGCATAACTATCAAAGATACTAACGTTCCAGAACCTTCCAAGAATAAAAAGAAGAAAAAGAAAGGTGGGCGAACAGCTCAAGAAGAGGATGATCTGGACAAGATTCTTGCAGAGCTAGGTGAAGCTCCTGCTCCAGCTCCAGTTCCAGCCCCACCTTCTACCGCTGTAGAGCCTCCACAAGAGGAGAAGGTTCAACCACAGGCTGAACAACCAGTCACAATAGCAGATGAAGATGGTGAAAAAGATGGAAATGAGGAGGTTGTAGAGTCTGCAGCAGCCAAAAAGAAGAAAAAAAAGAAGGAAAAAGAAAAGGAAAAGAAGGCTGCTGCTGGAGGCAAGACAACTGCAGCCCCTGCAGCAGAAGAAAAACCAGTGGAGTCAAAGGGTAAAGTACCTGATAAGAAGGTTCCAAAGCACGTTAGAGAGATGCAAGAGCGACTCGCAAAACTTAAAGAAGCAGAAGAGAGAAAGAAACGGGAAGAAGAAGAGAGGTTAAGGAAAGAAGAGGAGGATCGGCTAAAGAAAGAAGAAGATGAAAGACAAGCAGAAGAAAGAAAACGGTTGAGAAAAGAAAGAGAGAAAGAAAAAATGTTGAAAAAGAAACAAGAAGGAAAGCTTTTAACAGCAAAACAGAAAGCAGAAGCCCATCGATTGGAGTTAATGAGAAATCAGTTTCTTGCTAAAACAGGTGGTTTGCCCCAATCAAATGCAGAGGCCACTACTAGTGCACCCACGAAACGACCCAAGTATGTAACCAAGAAATCAAAACCAAATCAGCAGGCAAACTGGAAATCCTCAACTTCTGCTCAGGATGACAATGTTTCTGAGTTGGGTTCTGTAGATGCTGACAAGGCCGATGACGTGGACATGGAAAATGTGGAGGAGAAACCAGAGATTCCTGCAGTTGAACAAGAAAGTGGAACCAAAGAAGATGAAGAGTCAGATGATGATGAATGGGATGCAAAGAGTTGGGACGATGCTGATCTAAAATTGCCAGGTTTCAGCGCGTTTGCTGACGAGGAGGAAGCTATAGAACCTGAACCCATACCAGAACCTGAGCCCGCACCTGTACCTGGAGTTAAGAAAGAGATTAAAACCAAAGAAGTGGCTCAAAACCAACATGCAGCAGTTGCTGCAAGCAAAGGTAAACAAAAAGCGGTTAATGGCAAAAAGGAAGATACGGAAGAAAAATCAGAAGGTGAAAAGACACTTCGGTCCCCAATTTGCTGCATTATGGGTCATGTTGATACAGGAAAAACAAAGCTGCTTGATTGCATTAGAAGAACTAATGTTCAAGAAGGTGAGGCAGGTGGAATCACACAACAAATTGGTGCTACTTATATTCCTGCTGAAAACATTCGTGAGAGAACAAAAGAGTTAAAAGCTGATGCAAAACTTAATGTCCCCGGTTTATTAGTTATCGATACACCTGGTCACGAGTCTTTCAAGAACTTAAGGTCTCGTGGTTCTGGATTATGTGATATCGCTATTTTGGTTGTTGACATTATGCACGGGTTAGAACCGCAAACCATTGAATCACTAAATCTGTTGAGAATGAGGAACACTGAGTTTATTGTGGCTCTGAATAAGGTATTAAGTTGGTACTTTTAACTATAAGTTAATTGTGTTTGAAGTTGTTAAGTCTATTTTCTGATTTACATTTTACATACATTCTGTTGTGGGATTTGTAGGTTGACAGATTATATGGGTGGAAAACTTGCAAAAACGCACCAATTGGGAAGGCAATGAAGCTGCAATCTAGGGATGTTCAACTTGAATTTGAGCATAGGTTCACTCAGGTCAACATCTTATTTTGTAGAAAACATTTTCAGTTTCTGTTTATTACTGGGTTTCTCATGATCTGTGCTTTATAATTTCAGATAGTAACAGAATTTAAGGAGCAAGGGGTGAATACTGAATTGTACAGCAAGAACAAAGAAAGGGGGGAAACTTATAGTATTGTACCAACAAGTGCTATCAGGTAATTTTTTTCCTCTGATCTAATGCACTAGGGGTGTGCATTGATAACCGATATGTTGTGGTTAAGTCGGTTTTTACAAGCTGATTTGGTTTGTTTATGTGTCAGTTAACCGTGAACTTGAATTGGTCGTTTTGCCTTGACTAAGTTAGCCCAAAACAATGTTGGGTGCACATTTATCTAAAAAACTTGATAAATTGCTATGAGACATTTGAGTTTTACCATTTGACATTTATAAAACTAAAAACTGTTACTAAATCTTTGGTTATGGATCAGTTAAAGGTAGCGGGTCAGGTCAGTTAACCGGGGTTTACTAAATTGTGGGTCGGTTTGGTTTTGCGGTTGACTAACTTGGTCTTTTTTTGTCAATAGCGGTGAAGGCATACCCGAAATGTTATTACTTCTTGTCCAGTGGGCTCAGAAAACAATGATTGATAAACTAACATACAGCGATGAAATTCAGGTATTACCATTATCTTCTTTTTTGCATCTTGTGTATCCTTTAACATGCTACTAGTTTTTGATTTTTTTTATTTGGAATCTCTTTAGTGTACGGTATTGGAGGTTAAAGTCATAGAAGGACTTGGAACAACCATTGATGTGGTATTGGTTAATGGCGTGCTTCATGAAGGAGATGAGATTGTTGTTTGTGGTTTTCAGGTAATTCCCGATACTTTATTTGTGCATTTCAGTTATTATTATCATTATTGTTATTATTTTGATTATTATTTTGCTCTCGTTTAACAAATAATATCTGTTACAGGGACCAATTCATACTACAATTCGCTCACTATTGACTCCTCATCCCATGAAAGAACTTCGTGTAAAGGTATGAAATAAATCAACAAATGAAAATCTGTATTACATTATTGGACTAGTGGGATAACGTGTAGTTTTTACAAGTTTTAATGTGTTGGTTTGTTGTTTTATTCAGGGAGCATATATTCATCACAAAGAAATTAAAGCTGCACAAGGGATTAAAATTACTGCACAGGTGATATTAATTTACAAAAAAAATTAGCCGGTTCGTTCATTCGTTAAGCATTCAACGGAGGAGCAAACGGTTCCTGAAAACATAATTGGATGGAACTTATTGTTTGTGTCTGTTTGTTTAGGAAATACTTTTGGTAGTTTGCGTTTGTTCGTTAATTTCTAAAACGAACATAAATAGTTATAAACAAACACAAGTGACCAAACAAACACATACAAACAAAAACGGACATATATAACTTTGTAAAACAAAAATCAACACCTTTAAGTTCAAGCGTTAATACTCACCCAAAATAAACTATTAGATATGTACTCGACATAATTATCTGAAAATGGCTGACATAATAAACTAAACATTAAAAATTAAAACAATATAAAAACCGTTAATTACCAAATATGAATTGACGAACATGAACTGGTGAACATTAACAAACATAAATGAACAATCATTAACGAACGTAAACGGACACATTACCAAATACCGAACGTTCACGAACTCAATTAAACGAACAAGACATCTATTCATGTTTGTACATGTAATTAATCGAGCGACCATAAACGGACTTTCTGCCAAACGGTTCACAAACGTTTGGTTTGCCTATACCTTCAAAAAGAGTAAATATTTACCTCTAAAAATGAGTGAATGCTTACTCTCTTTGTTTACTCTCCAGAATCTCGAGCTCGCAGTGGCTGGGACAGCCCTATATGTTGTGGGGCCGGATGATGATGTGGAGGAGATCAAAGAATCCGTAATGGACGACATGAGGAACGTGATGAGTAGAATTGACAAAAGTGGTGAAGGAGTGTATGTTCAGGCATCCACTCTTGGGTCACTGGAGGCACTACTCGAGTTTCTAAAAACGCCAGTTGTCAACATACCCGTCAGTGGTATAGGCATAGGTCCCGTACACAAAAAAGATGTTATGAAGGCCAGTGTGATGCTTGAAAAGAAGAAAGAGTTTGCAACAATATTAGCTTTTGATGTGAAAGTGACCCCCGAGGCCCGAGAGCTTGCAGATGATATTGGTGTCAAGATTATGGTAGCTGATATTATTTATCACTTGTTTGATCAATTCAAGAGGTATATTGATGATCTTAAGGAAGAAAAGAAAAGAGAAGCTGCTGATGAAGCTGTGTTTCCGTGCGTTCTTAAAATTATGCCGAATTGTGTGTTTAACAAGAAGGATCCAATTATTCTTGGTGTCGAAGTTATTGAGGGCATTCTTAAGGTATAAATTTTTTAACATTTCATTATTCACATTTTTACCATATAATACTGATTGAACGAGTAATTATTGTTTGGATTTTGCATTTTCATGTTAAGTTTAATCATTATGAACAATTACTGTCGTAAATTTGTGTGTGAATCATTGTTATATGTTCAAGCGTGGATCCTTGAATAGGCCTGCAAACGAAGCAAACATTCACTGAACTGTTCGTGAACCATTTAACAAACAGTTCATCTGTGTTCGTTTATTTAATGAATGGACACGGACAACGATTTTGTTTATTTAATGATCGAACATGAACATATGTCTTGTTTGTTCATTTATGTTTGTTAATGTTTGTTCATCTAAATTCTTTTATATGTTTATTTAAGTTCCCTAGTTCCATTACAATTTAGTCTCTTTAGTAACCTTTTAGGCCCAGCAGATTGATGTTCACATTTATGTTTAATTTGTTTTCACTCAGTTATGTTGGTTTATGTTTCTTCATCTGTATTCAGTTATGTTAGTTTGCAATCGTGAAGTGTTCGTTTATACTGTTACTGAATGGACATTAGCGAAGACAAGCTTATTCATTTTCTTAAAGAAGTAACACAAACAAGAAAACCATGTCTGTTTAATTGTTAGTTTGACTGTTTGTTCTGTTAAAGTTAAACGAATAAACATGAACATGGCCTGTTTGTGTTTGTTCGGTTCGTTTACAGGCCTATCCGTGCATTATCTATGACAAATTTATTTTGTAGTCGTATGTTTCTAAGTATAACTTTTGTTTGTTATTTCTGTCTACTTTTTTAATATAAAAATAAGTTGCTTTTTCTGTCACATTAGATAATTTTACCAATAATATATTTTTACTTTGTGCAGATTGGAACTCCAATTTGCATTCCTCAGAGGGATTATATAGATATCGGGCGGATTTCTTCCATTGAGAATAACCACAAGCCTGTTGACTTTGCCAAGAAAGGTCAAAGGGTGGCTATTAAGGTATGAAGCTTCACATAAAATCATGCAACCTAAACATGAACCCTTTAACCTATTTATTTAAGCATTGATGAGCCGGTTTGTAGTAACCAAGTTGTAAACATGTGAGTTGAGTTGGTGAGTTGTAAACAAATGGGCTGAATGGGTAATAAGCGATCGGCATGCTTAACTAAACGGGTCAAACAGGTCAATCTGAACTTTACGGGTTAAGCCGGTTAAATGGGTCATCAGTAGGTTTGTGGTGTGTAGTTTTAGCCTCCGTTTCTTATAAATGATAATGCTATATATGCTTACATAAACTTTATCTTCACCAAAATAATCTTACGTTTTCTGAACATGTTTATATAAACTAAATTTTTTTCCAATTTTTTTTTATTTTATTTTTATCATTATCGTTTTACAAAATTAGGTGCAATTTGCGGTGGGATATATTTACAGGTGGGAATTTGATGTTTTGTTTGTTTTATTTGACGGGTTCAATGGGTAAAGTCAAAATTTAGTTAAAAAGTAAACGAGTGGGTTAAATCGGTTGAAGGTTTTTATGTGTATTTAAAATGCAACCACCTAAATCGCTACTTCAAAGTTTAGATTAGTTTTTTAAAAGTACAGTTTTTAATTTCGTTTATCATACACTATTTTACATTGGTAGATAACGGGAACCAATGCTGAGGAGCAGCAAAAAATGTTTGGGAGACATTTCGAGATGGAAGACGAGCTAGTCAGCCACATTTCTCGAAACTCAATCGATGTACTAAAGGCCAATTATCGGGTAATTAAAAATTTCAATCTAAATCAATTATTATTTCGCATATGTTTGTTTGATTATAGCTTATAGTTCATTATTCTCCGCATGTATATAGGATGAGTTGACCAATGAAGAATGGAAGTTGGTTGTCAAACTGAAACATCTGTTCAAGATACAGTGAGTGCACTGGTCTATGCTTTTTCATACCTTACCTTCTCTGGCGGCGGCCGTAGTGGCGGTATACAAAGAGTTCAATTTAAAACACTAAAACGTGACGGGCACGTCAATATTGTCAATTTTCAGAATCAGGTTTGCAAGATTTGGTCTCTCGATTGCTCGAGTTGATTTGATCCATAAGAATTGTCTGACTTGATCTGAATGATTTCTCCTTTTTTGCTTTGGAACTGTTTTTGAACTTCTATATGTTTTGTGAAATTTTTGCTTTGTGCTGCATAGTGCATAGCATCAAAAGAAAAGTTCATGTTTATTGACATTTAGGCCTGGCAAGATGGCGGGTCTAGTTGGGCGGGGGTAACTAGTTAGAACGGGCTCGGGTTTGGGTTGGGTTCTATGCCGCTTACTATTTAGGAGTAGAAGCGTCCGTAAGCATATAGATTACTAATTCGTATCAGATTTTTCTAAATGAGCAGCGCTTTACACATGTTAATCAAAACTTCTAAAGGTTGTTAACCAGCAATCAAAATCTCAAAATCTAATTCCAATCTAAAAGACGTAATTACATATAACCATTAAGACGGTTATAAGAAGCCATTGCAGTATCTGAATCTGTTCTAATTTGCATGATGAGAGCTTTCTTTTAGAACGCTCAGGCATGACCAGATGTGAGGCAATACTTGTGACAGTACATGTAGAAAAGGCTGTAGGTGGAGGCGTGCTATTATACATGGTAGATCGTGCATCAGGTGTGTAAGAGTAGCAGCAGCATCCATTTTGACCAAATCTTGACATTGTTCATGGAACAAAAGATGCATAGTGAAATTTTGTTTTCCTTCTGCAACTAAATCTTTGTAAATACAAATGAAGGGGGGGGGGGGGGGGGAGGGGGAGGGGCTTCCTTAAAGGAAAAATACTTGAAATCTTGAAAATGCAAGAAGCACAGTTAAAAGAGTATGTACTAAAAGCTTATGTGTGGATCAAAACAACCTTTATACGTAGTATCCTTGTTTTGAAATGTACCGCTGTATCCTAATTCCTAAACTCATGAGCGTTTGATGAAATAATATTTCAGTGCGATCTCTCCCTCACTCACTCACTCTCTCTCTCTAAACGGAAAACGATCAAACATGAACTAAACGAACGTGTTTTCTTGTTCGTATTTGTATGTTAAGAAAGTAAACGTTGATGTTTGTTCGTTAATAGTATAAATGAACAATCATAGCTAAACATAAATGGGCGAATATAAACAAACATAACAGAACAAAGTACAAACACTAATTAAAAGGAAACGTGAACATCAATCAGTTGGTCTTAGAAATTGATAAAATTGGACTATATTGTGATAGGTAATATTTTGTTTTTGTAAAACTAGACTTAGTTGCAATGAACCTAAAAAAATTAAATGAATATATCTAATGAACGTAAAGAAACAAAAATAAGCGAATTTGAATGAGAGAATGCAAATGTTCACAAACACAAACGAACAAATAAGACGTGTTCATGTTCGTTCATTTAGCTAAATGAATAGAAAAATTGTTTATGTTTGTCCATTTATTAAATAAAAAAAACATAATGAACGTCACATCGAATGCTTCATGAAGCCTACTTACTCAAGATTTTATCAATAACCCTAGTCGTTTGAAGTATGATTTATTATTATTATTATTATTATTATTATTATTATTATTATTATTATTATTATTATTATTATTATTATCATGTTTTGTAAATTTAAATAATATGAAATTTGTTAACAATAACACGTATCATTATCTATTTTTGGAGCGATACTCACCCTGGTACCAATAGTTTGTTCGTTTAGATTGACTGGATTAACCATACTGATCTAAGTCGATTGGATTTCAAAGATAAAATATGTACTTCCAAAAACCTCATCGCATTATTTGCACTTTCTGGAACCTTTGTTGGTGCCTCTTCTACACATGCTTTTAGGTGCTCACTCTTTCCTTTTTTTCCTTATCATTTTCTTTTATAAAGCATATCTTTGTTGCATCATATAGGAGATGATAACTTTAAGTATTACAAGTTATCGTTTATTTTTGGCCTTTTTGCAACCATAATCTTACACTTTCGGTTTTCTATTTCACAGTAATAATCGTTTTCTATTACACTTTCTTTTGCAACCATAATATTACACTTTCTTACCGATAAAGTCACGAGACTTCGTCAATACGTGGCACACTGCTAACCAGTGTAGCTGTTAAATTATAGCTTGCGCTAGACAAATGTCCTATTGAGAAGTTGTGGTAGTAATTAGGAGTGTTCTTCGGGTTAGTTTTTTGTGTCACGTTCTTCGGGTTTCAAAGTTTTAAATCCAGACCCGAAACCAAACCCAAATCTCTCACGATTTCTTTGGGCTCGGTTTTTTTTGGGTTGGGTTAATCGGGTTTCGAGTATCCTAGGAAAAAAAATTGCATTGCTAAATTTAAATGTAACATATTCTTCTTTACCCGTAACGTAAATAAATCAATAGCAAAACAAAAATAAACCAATAAAACATTCTTAAAGAGTAAAATTTAACAAATTTCTACCATAATAATAAACAAGACCGGCATAATCGTCTTCACTATACCACAAATAGGGTGTTGGATTATAGTTGTTTTTAGTCATAAATTGAAATATTAAACAATAAACAATCAATTCATAATAAATAGAATGAGAATAGTCGATTTGGATTAAATTCTGATAACGACAGCGGCTAAATCTTAGTCTATAATACCTAAAAATATATATGGTTTTAAAACTAAAAGTTTATTCGAGTTTTTCGGGCTGACCCGAAACCTAGAATTCGGACCCAAGAACCAACCCGAATTACTTCGGTTCGGGTTTGGGTTAGCCTTTTCTCAAATTCGGGTTTCTCGGGCCGGGTTAGTTCGGGTTTGGGTACAGGTTTTCTCAGATTGGGTTCGGGTTTGGGTAAAAGTGATAGCCCTGATAGTATGGGTGGCAAAACAAACCCAAATGGGTTGTTTTGGGTCAATTTGGATAATTTTTAAAATTAAGATGAGTCAGGATGGATCAAAAGAATTTTGCAAGAAGGTCAGGATGGGTTGGATAGATGCTAGTGACTTTTGATTATAGGTTAGAATGGATTTGTTTATGGGTTAGAATGAACTAAAACAAGCTTTATTCAATTTTATTTCAAACAAAGCCCACGCAACCAAATAGAAACCGAGAAATCAAAACTAAAACCATTAAAACTGAACATATACAGAAACTGACCGAAATGAAAAAAAGCAAAACCGAAGCGAAAAAAGAAACCGAAAAAAACCGAACCTGAGCCGAGACGAAACCGAGTTTTTTTTATTTTTATTTTATTTTTATGAACGAGGACGACGGGGGGGGGGGGGGGAGACATTTAGTTATTTTAGTTTTGCGTTTTTAATTTATATTTTGAGTTATTAATTTTTCATTAAATTTTTTGAATATTTTTTTGAGAGGTTTTTAAAACCCATTGCATTTCAACATTTACTTGGGTCAAGATGGAATAACTTTACCCATCTTGACCCATACTCTTCCTAACCCTCTATTTTAAAAATCCATCATGACCCATACACATCCTAACCCAAACCCATTCTAACCCATCACCCAAATCCAATCCAACCCACTCATATTGCCACCTCTACATGATAGTAATACAATAGAATAAAAATTTGAATTAAGATCTCTCGAAATCAGATGCTTATTACTGCATCACCCCTCGAATATACATGATTATCCAAACGCAAAAAGACCCTACATGGAATGGAATGTACGTCTTGAATACGAAACTCCAGTCAATAGGTCAATCAAAACCATTCTGATCGGTTATTTGTTAAGTTAAAGTTTTAAAAAAGATGCACCTTTTAAGAAAAGTTGAAATAAAAAGGAAATTAAAGAAAAAGTAGGTGATGTAGTCACATAAGGTGATGACCCCTCACGAAAATGAATGAAGATGGTCATTGTGTTTTGTTTAAACAAAGTGTTGATGATGTAATATTAAATTATTAAAGCGAGATATTCACTTTTAATATATAGAAAAATAGTTAAGAGTATATAATTTGTTTTACTCTATTTTCAATAATTAAGTTTCTTTTACGTGGGTTAAACACTAATAAGCTATAATAGCTACAATTCATAGTCAGAATAGTTGAAGGCACTAGCTAAATGCATCTTTTATTAATGTAACTTGATTTGAATATTTGACATGTATACGGATGTACAGAGTGCCGTATGGGTGTATAGATGGTAGTAACATAAGTATACAAAATTACAAACATGTAAAGGGAGGTTCGTGGGCGCATAGAGAGGAATGAGATGCTTGAAAGCTCGTGAAAACTATTTTTATTTCTTTTTTGTTACAATTCATTGTCAAAATAATTAAAGGCACTAATTAAATGTATCTCTTATTAATGTAACTTGATTTGGTATGTATACGGATGTACAGAGTCATATGGGCGTATAGATGGTAGTAACACATGTATACAGAGTTACGAACACGTAAAGGGTGGTTTACGGGCGCATAGAAAGGAATAAGATACTTGAAAACTCGTGAAAACCAATTTTATTTCTTTTTGGTTTGACAAAGATTAATAGCATGAAAAGAATAAATAAGAAAAAAAATTTTACAAACTAATATTTAAAATTCGTTTTCACAAGTTTCAAGTTAAATGTGATTTTCGTTGAAACTCTCCCATATGTATGTATGTATGTATGTATATATGACAATGTATAGAATAAAAACTCAATTGAGTTGAGAAAAAACTCGTAAAACCCTATGTAATATAGTTTGTTTTTTACACATATAATATATGTTGTTACATTTAATACGAAAATCGAAACACACACACATATATATATATTCATATTTTTTTTAAAGTATTAATACTAACTTTTTAAATCCAATATCATTTGTATTTACTTCTACATTTACTACATTATTATTTGCTAATGATTAATCCTACTTTATGGCTATTTTTGTTTTCGTATATATCTTGTGAAATATATATTTTATGAATCACCCCATACAAAAATACAATGCCTACACTATACTCCTATCTTTTACATTCCCCGCACAATATAATCATTGTGCACAATAAACAAACCTATTGTTATAGGTTAAAAATAGTTGATATTTTATTTATGTGTACTATTATGTTTTATAGTAACATATATAAGTGGTGCTGGTTAATCTATTTATGTTGTGTATGAAACTTATGGGTTGTATATGGTATGTTTATGTTGTGTAAGGAACTTGATTATTGTGTATGGCATGTCTATGTATTGTGTAGGAAACATTGTATGATTTGTTTATTGCGTATGATATGTTTATATTGTGTAGGGAACTTGATTATTGCGTATGGTATGTTTATGTTGTGTAGGAAACTTATTTATTGTGTATGATATGTTTATGTTGGGTAGGGAACTTGATTATTGTGTATGGATGTAGACACCTCTGTACCTTGTGTGAATTTCATGTTGTGTATGATATGTATCATATTTCTTATGTGTGTATGCATTTTTTGTTATGTTTACGGGCATTGTGTTTTACTTTGTGTGGAATTTCATGCTTATGCTAGGCTGTAAATTTGTAATATCATGTTTGTTATGTAGGATTTGATTTTTATTATATATGTAGTTATCGTGTATGTTGTGTGGAATTTGATTTTTATGTAAACTGTTAATTTTTATGTTTATCTTTGTTGTTTGGTTTTTCCTTTAAATAGAATGAAAGTCACGCTTTGCTTAAAAATTTTATAGACAAAAAAGATTTGGCTTTGGTGAAAGAAAATATTAAGCGCATAATAAATAACAATGAGACTCAAATGGTATTACAAAAATTTGATATGTGTTGTGATTATACCTATAAGGTATGGGTCACAATATTATTTAAAAAATATTAAGATAAAATAAGTATAACGATACTCTCGTTATACAAGAGAAATAGCGTAGTATAATACCGTGTACAAAACCAAAAAGGATCATTATATTAATATAAAGATTCATGTCGATGTCTTTGATGTCTTTAGTGAGAAATTTTAACGGAAACTTCTTGACTCGAGTCTTCCACCCATTGAGTATCTTCACATTCATCATAGTTTTCTTTGGTGTGCTAACTCTATTGACTGCAACAAAACATGAACAAAACAATGCATATATATTGAGCGTGGTTGAGGCACGTATTCAATACGCTTCCCTTAAAACAGATTTCGGGTCTCTACTAAAGAGTCCGTCTGTCTCCCAGGGTACAACAACCGGAACATTGTGTGTATTGCCAGAGATGTCCACATGCCCGAGGTTTTACATCGGGTAAATTGTAGTGTTAGAACTAGAGGAAAAATAGAATGGAAAGGTAGAGGAATCCAGTAGAGAAACCCATGTCTATGGGTTCTCAACATATGAGTCTTCAAAACTTTCTTCTTCACCAATAACTCTTCATGCATGCATGTATTTTTCTTTGAATTTCCTAGCTAGTATTTTTTTTTTCATCTCTATCAAATGAGGCACATAGCCTCCTATATATACAAGAGTTAAGGGTGACTGAAGAGCTTCACTTAATTAGAGACTTAATTCTCTAATAAAATCCATTAAGTGCTGACGAGTGAACCGTATGGGAGCAACTAAGTGATTCAAAAGATATAAAAAGATATAAATATGCTTACGGGATTAAGTTAATTCCGTGGAATTAGTTGACTACGGTTGCTCGTGTGTTTGCAGGTTTGAGGAGCTAGAGAGCGACGTTACGAGAACACGGGCGAAAACGGTGAATAAAACGGAGCTGGAACGAGAGAGATACGAAGAAAACAAGAAGTGGGAGTGAGCTACACCGTGGCCCACGGTCTAGACTGTGGACCACGGTCCACCTGAAGCAAATGTTCCAGAGCCCACCGTACCGTGGAGAAGAAGTGACACCGTGGGGAGGACCGTGGCCCACGGTCCACACCGTGGCCCACAGTCGGGCTTGGATGACTATCTGACTTTAGTCAATCGTGGACCACGGTTCACACCGTGGCCCACAGTCCGGGGCGGAGATCCATTTGCATGTCTTTTTATAGGCCGATTGGGAGTGCCTTTTCGACTACTCTTTCATTTTGGACGGCCTAGAGGCGATTTTGGAAGACAAAAACAATATTTTGGGTGTTTGTATCATTTGGTTTATGTTTGGAATTGCTAGTAACAAGATACTTGATTCAAGAATGACCTCTCGAGCCATGAGTGGCTAGTTCCTTCGGTATTTCTCTCGGGATGTAAGGTTATTTGCAAAACACTTTTGTTTATTGTTCTTGAACTTGGATTGATTATCTAAATGTCAATGTTAGTATAATCATGTGTTTGTGTGATTGTTTGTAGCTTGTCCATATTGTTTATATCTAGTTTTGAGCCATATGTTCTTGGTGTCGTTGACAATCGAGATTTAGTGGAAAGGACTAGGAATAATAGTATTGATTGATTGTTAAGTAATAACCTCGCATTCTAGGAATCCGAGTACTTAGTTCTTGATTAATCACAAACAATTGCATGTACATAAAACCGAGATATTACGGTTTATCCATTGAATGTTAACATGAGTGTTGAGCAATAACCCGAACCCCGAGAGGAATGCTTGTTTAATTAATCGTTTACAACTTTCGTTTAGTTTAATTTAGTTTATAAAATCAAATCAAAACCAACTTGGAAATTACTTTTTCGTCATTTACATTTATTCTAGTTAATCGTTGAGCTACTTATTGACACACTTTCCACAAACTCCTCGTGTTCGATACACATTTACCGCTATCTATTTAGTAGTATTTGGTTTATATTTGAGTGAGCCTTCGACCTCACGTCAAATGCTATAAAGAAAACTCTACTCAAGAGTTTCAATATATGAAGAGTTATAGTATTTATAACCTAATAAATTAATTTCCATTCATTGCTTATAATTTTTCCAACAATGCCTTCATAGAATCAGGTTGTATTTCATTTATAATAGGACAACCCGAAAATATAGAAAATTTGCTTTAAAAGAATAGATTAGCCGGCAAAAAAAAACATGGATGTATAGGCTTTATTTGTTTATTAATATATAATTATAATAACAAAATTGAATTTGGCTTCTTAATTTCAATTTATTTAAATATATTGATAGGATGAACAAAATTAAGCTCTGGAAATTGAGAAAAAAGATTTAGGTAGATGAACTAAAACAAGCAATTAACTATAAAAAACAAAATTAAAGTAACAAATAATGATTTGTAACTCCTAGCATAATTATTAGTTATCATTTAAAAAAATTGAATAGTTTACTAATGTACCCTCGTATTTAAATAAACTACAAATTAAAAGAAAATCGGTGATTGGTTAAAATCTTTTCTCACACTTATTGTATTAAGAACTACTTCTGAAATGAACCTAATCATATATATAGGGTTTGAATCAAATACAAATGAAATTAACATACTAATTGTGAGAATCAGGTAGGCTAATTATATATACAAGTAGAGTAATTATGTAATACATAATTACTCGACTTGATTCTCATAATTAGAACGTTAATTTCATTTATACGTTAACTTTCCTCTATATGTGTGTATGTATGCGTGTGTGTGAGTACTAATATTACTTCAAGAAGTGTGAGAAACTGACTAAACCATTGATCATGTCTAATAAATGGTAGAAATAAAGAATGAGATATTTATAAATATAATTACTAATTACTATCACATTAAAATAAACTCTTCTTAAGTAAAAAACGTAGAAATGTCAATGGGCAGCACAATTAAATCGAAATTAATTCTCATCATCAGTTTCCACTTTTCAAACCTGAATTAAAATTGATGCACAGTTAAATCAAAATCGAGAGAATAAAATTAATACAGAGTTAAATAAAAAATGCCATGACATTAAATTAATGCACAATTAAATCTCTTTTTAATGGCCAACAAATATAGAATGTCTAGGTACTTGGTACTGGGTGAGCCAATGGTAAAAGGCCACCGCCAGTTGGCCTAACCCAGCCGTCCGTAATCCTTAGACGTCTCTAAGTTATCTCCAGTTTCGGGGAAAACTCACCCACCTGAAGGCTCACTAGTGGTAAAACTCGGATGTCCTCAGAATCGAACTGGAGATCATAAAGATCCCGATATTTGTAACATCCTACTTTTGTTAATAATAAATAAAGGAATTTTGTTGATTTAATGGTGTGTTATTGTTTAATTATGTTGGATAATAAGTTGGGTATGGACTTGAAAATGGGTTAGGAAATGGTTATGTCCATAGGTTTGGAGTATATAATCTTCATAAATCTCTTCAAAGACCAAACACCCTCATTTCCATCACCTTATCTCCATACACACTCAAGAATACACACAAACGCTCTCCTTCAAACCCGGATCCAAATCCGAGCCAGAGGAAGGACAGATTTCATGTTCAAACATCATCAAACAACAAGAAACATGTCTAGATCCCATAAACTAGGGTTACCAAGCAACGAAACATTGTTTCAATTTGGGTGTTTGAATTTCCAATTAACAAAAATCAAGTCATTTGAATCACCATTTCGAAATAAGTTTTACATTAGTCTAATCGTATCGTTCTTTCGACCAAAAGCTTTAAAACATCGGTTTGAAACTCGGGAAAAAACATAACGACGCTAATTGTTTTTTAAAAGAGTCCATTGAGACAAAAATAGTCGAAACTTGGGACCGCTGATAGTGATTTTTAAAGTTGAGATTATTATCGACCAATATACAAAAGTTGGGATTATTTATTTCCAATTTACCTTAAATCTAAATTCGCAAAATTAATGTGTGTAGGCTATTTTCAGTATTTTGTGTAGAATTAATGTTTTGTTAGGAATTATGAAAATCATGTTATTTTCCATCAACTCTGTATGTTTGGAACCTACACATATGTTTTGTTGAGTGTAGCAATTAACAATTGTGTAGTTTTTTTCACTCATGAATTATATAACCTAGAAATGAATTCTGTTTTGGACAGTATATATGTTCACATAAACATTCAATCTTGCACACTGTATATTCATACCAACATTCAATCCTGCACAATATATTTGTGTACATTGAATGTTTTGTGAATGCATAACGTATAAGTATATTGTGTAAATATATAGTGTATAAATATGCTGTTTTGTATGTGCATGATGTATATATATTGTGTAGAGTTGAATGATGTGTAAATATATAGTGTGTAAATTATGTTGTGTAGGATGTAAATACATGATTTAATAATTTTCTGACATTTAAACTGATATAGAATTTTCTCTGATAAAAAAATAAATATTTTCTTATTTTAAATCACTTCAATAATTGGAGTTTAAATTTAAAAAGATAATTAAAAACGTAATCATACAGCCTTCAAATTGACACCAATAGTAACCATAAATAAAGAAAACAATTGTTACTAAATTACCCTTATTATTAAAATAAATCACAAAGGAAAAGAAAATTTTGTGATTGGTCTAATTAATTTCTCGCATTTCTAACACTAAAATCAATTTTTGCACGAATTTAATCTCTGACACACACGTTCAACTTATTAGAATGACATCAAACTTTTTTTTTAATGCGATTCACTATTTCAATGAATTTTAGCACTCAACATCTTACTTTATAAGTATTTTATTGAATATTGTAATAAGTTTTGATGTACATACCTGGTGTATCTAATCCAATCCAATCCAACATTTAATCAAATGTTGCGTATTTGAATGTCAAACACAAGAATGAACACCGATAAGGCTGGAAAAAATAACTCTATGCACCGATAAGACAATTTTCATACTATGAACTAATAAGGCTAGAAAACATTTTCATACTATGCACATAGATTAAAAAACACTTTATACTTAATAACAAATTGTAGAAATATAAATGCTCATCGAATTTGTCCCATGACTTTATTTAGGTTGTCCAAATAAGAAAAAAAATTGAATTTGATAAGAAGATGAGTGGATGCATTTTTGTTATAATTAAAAAAAAATGATTTTCTTACGGAAAGCAATTAACAAAAAGAAAGATAAACAAACACTCATAATATAATAGAACATATGCTTACCGATTATATTCATTAATTCCTGTATATATATACATGCATACATACATATTGGATGTTGACCCCCAAAGATTGAAAAAAAAGATATTGAAACCATGATATAAGAGGAAATGGCCCATAGACTTCAATGGAGTCCCTTTGCACCAATTAACATTGTTAAACCACATGTAATGGCCATAGCCATCCAACCTCCAACCACCACCCTAAGGGTGGACTTGACGGCCGGTGCTCGCCCCCAAGGCAGCCCCTAACCATCCAAAAACAGCCAGTGCCACTGTCACCGCTACTGCCACCACCAAAACCCTCACCCTATAAGGCTTTATAAACGAAGCGGCTAATAAAGGCACTATAGCCCCCAATGAAAAAGCTAGAGCTGATGCAGCCGCAGCTTGCCATGGGTTTGGAAGGCTATCGACCTCAGCTTCAACAATATCTCTACGGTTGATCTCTCTTTTAACCTGGGCAACTTCTATATCGAGTTGTGAGTAAACAGAAACAAGTTCTCCAATAGCCATACTACAAGCTCCGGCTACTAAGCCAGCAAAGCCTGTCAAGATCATGGCTTTCATGTCTTTTTTAACGGCTCCAACACCCATCATTAGAGAAGCCGTGGAGACTAACCCATCGTTGGCTCCCAGCACAGCGGCTCGTAGCCATTGGGACCGTTTTGAGTAGTCAAACAAGTCCTTAGGCTCGAGTTCAAGGGTTGTCTGGTGGTGCACCATGTCATGATTGGGGATTGTAGCCATTAGAAATGTGTGAAGCAAAGTAAATTAAGTGTGGCTAACACACGCCTACAAGTAAGCTATTTATAAAGGAGATCTTGTTGAGATAAGTTACAAATTGATCCCTTAACTATTCCATCATTTAAATTTGTTGTAAATACAAATTTGAATATCTTCCACATTTTGGACTCACATCATCCCCGTTATGAGGAATTCATATATATATTTTTAATATACACTCATCACTAAATATTGTGAGTATACGTATAACAAAATAAATTACTTTTTTTTAAACCCCAAAAAAAATATATAAATGCAATATGTATTGAAATTCAAAACAAAATATGAGCAAATATGGGTATGTTTATAACGTACACGTGTATGTTATATTGCATAAATATAACATGCACATTTGTAGGTAAATGACTAAAATTTTGGAAACATACGAAGAAATTAATTCGATAGTCTTTTTATGTACATAAACATATTTGCTTGAATTTAAGAAGTACAAAGTTCTAAAAACTTTAACCATTGATATTGGAACAATTCCGCACATATAGTTATGATATACACATAGGTGAGATTGTGTGTCTGCTTTTACCCGCCTAAACCATTAGTGTTTTCTATTTTATGGATGTATAGCCATACATATCCGAATTATCATATATTAGTTTAAAGGATTACTAATAAGAAAACAGATGATAGATGAGTAAAAGTAGATAATAAATAATTAAATGATTTGGTTATGATATTGCTATGATAGTTTAATATGTCTGAAAAATAAGTATATTTGTATTTTTCTCCTTTTTTTTCTTAATTGTTTTATACCTTACTATTTTATAAGAATAGAAGTTGGGAGGTGGGCGTTGTCAAATAAATTTGTTTCAATTTGTGGCACAACCTTAAGAAATGAAAAAAAAAATGAAAAAAAGATGAAGATGAATGAATTAAATTACATGTCTTTTAGGTTAATGATGAATAATCTGATTTTTTTTCTCAATGGTCAAAAGCTTTAAATTTTGCTATAAAATCCCCCAAGTAGGGAATTCTAAAGTAAGGTACAAAAAGTAAATTTATTCAGCATAAAGTTTAGATTTGACATCATTAGAGTCCGATAATTGATTAGACATTGATTAAATCAAAAGGCATTAATAATGTGTGCATAAATATCTAAAATGAAACAATATAAGGATGGATGGGCGAACCCCCGCACTACATGCGGGCAAACCAAGCACGGTCATCACCTAGCCGATGTCGTTGAACCTTCCGGAACCCGAGCCCATCGAACCCAAACATGTTTCTCTCTCCTCTTCTTTCTCCGTATCGTATCACCTATAATCAATACCCAATGGGGAATATGGGGAGGGTGGTGGCGATGTACCCATTGCCCACCCCTCACATCCCTAAGAGTTAATTGCATTGTATGTGTAGATTGTGAATTTGTGTTTTTCTTTCTTCTATAAATTACGAATTTGATTCCGGTATTTTTATAAGACTGTAGCTTGTTTAATTTTACGCAACTATGAACAAGTAACAATTAATGACCCTCCATCGTTCTCTCACTAACACCCTTTTCCTCGGCTAAAATGGAACATCCCGTTACATACCTTTGGCCCCTGACCCTTCGTATCAACATTCAAATAAACGGGGTCTTGAGTGAACTAGATTTTCAAATCAGTTCCCTACGCAACATGAATAATCATTCCTACAATCAATCCATATCCAACCTTACAACTAGATCTTTAAGCTCCATAAGGCCACAAGTATTTGAGGTGGTTGAAGGGATACCATAAGGGTTTAGGACATCCGAAAAGTGTGAAAACGGGGCTAGGTTACTAGATCTGGGCCCTGGAGTTTTAGGGGCTTATTAGGATGGTCAAATTTTCTTGGGAAGAGGAGAGAGAACATTACCTGACCTTTAAGGCCGTTACCCGCAACAACGAAACTATTGAGAGATAGTAGAGAAAAGATGCTAAAGGGTTTCTAGCTTAGTGGTATCAAAGTAGCACCTAGTGTTGTCCTTTCCATTAGATTGATGGTCTGAGTTTCATAATGAATAATGATGCAGCGGGTGTATGAATTAGTTATTCTGAAAAGGCAGAGAAGGGATCTCGTGGTTGGCACGAGGACATGCATCATATAAGCGGTCTGCATGAAACGGTAAATGTGGTCAGCTGAAGGAACTTAAGTTTGAATAATATATGAATTATTCATGTGGTTTAACTATTTTAACTAATTGAATATTTTAGTTATTTTAACCAGAAAAATTAACAAAACTTACTGTAAAAATAATTTTTTTTAACAAACTTAAAGGCCATAATTCAAGATATCATTTAACACTAAACCATAGAAACTATTTGTATAATCAACTTAGGTTTAAATGATATAACTATGCCCCACTTTACATCACGTTCCATATAATCACTTTCTTTCACGCTTTTGCTTTATCTTTTTTCTTTTTTAGGTTCATTATTAATTAAATAATTGTAGCACGGGATTAGCTTATTGCTTTGGGGGAATTCGTGTCGAGCCATTAAATTAGAGTTCGTGTAAGTTCGTAACTTAATTGGCTTAGGCCTAATTGTTCGTTTATTATTTTTCTTATTTTTATACCTATAAAGGTATTTGTGATACATATTTGTATATCTATATTTATAATTTATAACTATATTATATAATATATACTATTTGGTTATATAATTGTAAGTACATGTTTAATGATATTTGCTATTCAGTTATATATTTATTTATATCAGAGAGAAAAATTTTATGCATGTAAATGATACGTTTGGTTAGACTTTCGTCAATCAAGTAACTCGGGCTACGAACTTGTTTGTTAAATTAAACTTAATTCATGCTCGAACTTATTTGAGCTAGCTAGGTTTAATTGGTGTTTTTAATAAGTCCATCTCAAACGGCACACAAACTTAAATCGTTTATATGTTCACTAACTTGTTTCTTTTTCTTTGGACAACTAATATTTTACTTCTAAATTCGTCTAATATGTATGCTGGCAGAATTTGAACCGGTGACTTGCAAAGGAGGAGAACATCTATTACACCATAAGATATTATTGGACGTAATGCAACATAAAAAATTGAAAATCAAATCATTTTCTTAAAATAGAATGGAACACACGCACCAAAAAACTTTGTATCCTTTCGTGTTACCAATGATTTCTCTTTGGAAAGTTCACTAAACCCAAAAGACCATATGCGGTCTTACTCGACTATTAATACGCGTTTAGAAAACTCATATATCATTTAAAAAATATTAAAATTTAATTTGTGTTATTTTAGAAATGCTATTAAAGATTTTTCACCATTGATAAACAACTAGAAATTAAATGGTGAAATAATTGTATTTAATAAAAAAATATTTTGTTAGAAAGGCAAAGAATATATATATCATCAAAAAGGTAGCAAGAAGCTACACAAAGTGTAAAGGAAAACACCAAGCGTTAAGAGATTCAAAACCACTAGAAAGCTATGCAGGCAACAATGAACATGGGTTCGCCGTGGCATACCTTTCATTGCTTCTTTATATCACAAAATTAAATTGACACTATTAGTTTCAATATACAGTAGAGAACCCGTCTCGATTGATGATCCAAAGAAATCTCAAAAACCTTAACTCCGTTTACGTATTTGTAGGGATAAATAGTCTTGTCACTAAAAGTGAAGTCATTACACGCTCACGAGAGACACCATAAAGTAATGAATTGAATAGCATTTTGATTTTATTTTTCTATGGAATATATGAGGATGAGAAGACCGCCGGATCAAGGTGATCACCAACTAATGATACGTTGCCGGTGATAATCTTGCACCAATAAAAAAAAGCTGAGATCAAACAAGTTTAACAACACACAAGTTTGATAACATCACAACTAGCAAGCAAGTGATATCCAGTTTCATCATAGAGGCCACACGCGACACAAGTGAGGGACGTTAAGATCGCGTTTCTTAATATATTATAAAATGTTTGTTTACCTTTGATTTCATTCAACAACCAACTTTGGGCGCACATTAACGCTTCCAATGTTTTTGGATGAAGACGGCTACGGCTACAATGGATTGGGAAAGTAGGAAAAAGGTTTTAATTTTTAAACGGGTATATTGGGAAAATAAATAATAAATAATATATTTATATATAATATAAAAATTATATTTAATTAAACGGGTTTTAAACGGGTATACGGGGCGGGTATACGGGGCGGGTACAGGCTATACCATACCCGCCCCGAACCCGATTAACTTAAACGGGGAAAACCCGAACCCGGACCCGTCCCCGATTAAGTGTCCCCGAACCCGCCCCGTTCGGGGCGGGTTTCGGTTTTCCCCCATCGGGTTTGGGTTTTTTTTGCCATCCCTATACTGGATGCTTTAAACCCTGGTTGCAACCATTTGAGCCAACGGGGTGTGTCCCACTCAAAAATATTGAAGAAATTTAAGACGGTGCATGCAATCAACGCACAATACGAAGCATCCAAAGAGAATAAATTAGCAACATAAACAAATTAAAACCTATATATGAACCCAGTAAACGAACCTGAGAAGCCACAACAAAGAGATTCACAAGATCTTAGCAAAGAGATGAGTAATCTCAGACATCCGCCATCAGAGACACATGCAGTTGAAACAATTGATGAAACGACAACAAATGTTATTCCATAAATTGTAAAGGGGGGCGAACACCAGCACGTAAAAGGAAGAACGTGAGAACATGTTGCTTCTATGACTTGTAAACATGTCTTCACAATTTCAATTTCATTTTGTAAATCCATTACATAAACGAAAACTGTTTTCAAGTATATATATATATATATATAAAAGAAATAACTGGTTCATTCATAAATCATAATACATTTTAAAATACTCACCACCTCGTTAACTTCGAACGTCGATTAAATACAAAAACGATACTTAAAAAAAACTCATAAACATGACCCTATACATAATAACATACACCAATAAGAAACAATAATAATAATTTCGTCAATGAGCTAGTGTTGGAGTGGTAAGTAAGAAACATGGTGTTTTATATGACTTGGGTTCGGGGTTCGATTCCTGCTCCTAGTATTTAGTTTCAGAGGCTCCTGACATGGGTGATGATGGGAGACTAGACGAGTAGATGGATTTTACTAGTTGGATCCTTGAATTGAACAAGTTTTATCTCACCGCACTGTCGTGTCTTCGGGTGAGTGTTCACGGGCGTTGGCCTTTGGTAAGAGTTATTCCCGTATCGAAAGGCGAGTGTGTCTTAATGTGATAAATTTAGCCAATAACCCATTTGAAGAATTCGTTGACCGTTCATATAAATAATAATAATACGGATTTTCTAGGGACACCGCCCCATTTGCTAAAACACCGGCCTATACGCGGCGTATGAATTGGTGTTTCTAGAAAACACCACCAATTTTGTTTTATTATGTTTTTTTTTCTTTGTTATTTTGTTATTATTATTATTATTATTATTATCATATATTAATTATTTATTTAATATTTAATATTTAATATTATTTCGGTGAAAAACAGTTAACACATATATATATCAAAAATCATTATAATATCTGTGCAAATAAAAGAAAATACGACAACTAGAACATAAAAATCTACATGAAGTCCTCGATGTTCATGCCCATGCCGTCATCGTGGCCGCCGAGCCCCCCGAACGCATCGCCAACGTCGGCGTCGTCCTCTCCCCTGCGCCTCGGCCCCGAACCGTCCGCGGCATCCACGTCGTCGCCCCCGTCCGCGTTTCACGCCAGACGTGCTCGCCTCGTGGTCAAAATTGGGAGGGGTGGTTGAGGCACGTTGTAAGGCTGTCCAGACAGCTCCGCTACCCGATGCTAACAAGCCAGTCAATCTGGCGCGACATCTGCCTCATCCCCAACTCAAGGGCCTGCAACCTGGCGTCGATGGCGGGACCCAGACGCACCGCGCGATATGTGCGTGGAACGTGCTGCGTCGGCCCCCTAACAACAAAACAACAGAAATACGTTTAATACGTCTGGACGAATTAAAAGAAACGATAAAACGATAATATATTAAAACATACCTGAGATGCGGATC